>NC_088796.1:59324323-59626155 GCF_011386835.1 Chrysemys picta bellii
TATCCCATGTCCAAATCTTTGTGATAGTGATCATTCTGCACATAACCACATAAGGCAAAAGAATGCACTGTATTTAGATGACTTATAACTTAATTCAGCTAGAGACAAAATTATATTTGGTTTCTGGCATTATAAGACTTCTGTATTTACAGTCTTCTCCTGCCCCCTAAAGGCTACTTCTGTGTCTGTTGGGCAGACATCATCTTATAATCAATACATTCCTCTGCTGTTCTACCTTGGTATGTTTGATGAGCTTCAATGCTGAGTCTCCCAGGTGTTTTATTTATCTACTGACCCATGTATCTGACATGCCAAGCCAATACCTGGCCTCCCTTCAATTGGTCTAAGTGATGCAAAAGCCAATATTATAGTAAGCCCAACCCTTCAATAGAAAACGGCATTGCACTGACAGATGTGCATTTTTCCTGAGCCTTTGTGAAGAATAGGCAGGGGATGATCCTCTTGTCCTCGGGGAGATCTACTTGCACTTGCATTCATCAAGGTCTTCTGGCAACTGTACAGACTGCATGCAGCCTTATCTTTGCCTTTGTCAGATTCTGGGTTTTGGCCTGTCAGCCAGTTTGACACTATGGTGGTGGGAACTGCATTACACATTCATCTTAGAGTCTCTAAGGCTTGGTAGCTGTAATTTGGAGCATTTCTGCATTAACTTTCATTTTCTCTTTCTCTCTCTAGAATTCAGGTTTTTACAAGGTATTCTCTTTTTCTCCAAAAAGGCTTCACTTTGCAAAAGTTATTGTAGCTACTTCGCGTAATCAGTGTTAGATTAAAACAGTGTTATAGCTGCTGTTAAAGCAGCATTAAATAAATTAAAATTCTCTAGCTATTGTGGCTAGATTTACTGGTATGCACATGGTACAATAATCTTCTATTGAAGTTTTAACTGCAATTTACCTTTTCAAAAGATAGGCTAATAAAGAGACGTTATGTTAAAGAAACTATGCCATTTTATAGCAACCCAAACACCATGTGTTGGACATTAACATATTTCTGGTATGGCCATTTAATTTACTCCTGATCAATACATTTGTAAACTATTTTAGTAATAAATTTAGGGATTATTAATAGGAAGAATCTGACAGTCTGAAGAGCCAACATGTTGCCTATTTAAAGTTAATTGAACACACTTTAATACAATACCTAACCTTTGTATTGCAGAGATTGCTAAAAACAGGTATTATAACTTAGTATTTAGTCGCTGAGAGGGACATAGATTCTCATTTTGCCAGCTGACCTGATGCATGACCTGGGGAAAAGTTACTTGACCAGCTTGTGCTTTAGCTAGCCCAGCAATAACATAAGGTAAAATCTGGACTATGCTAATAAATAGATGCTGCATTTGGGCCCAGCTTCTGCAAGTGTACATCAAGTAACTGATCACTAGAAATTCTTAATGAAACTGACCACATTGCACCTTAAATCAGCAGGGTGAGGGAAGGGAGACATTGTCTGGTTTGCCGGGGGAAAGGGTATATCAATTTAAGGATTGGGAGGAGAGAGGTACAGATACTGATGCAAAGGTAGGGTGGGTCAGCATTGTGACACTGACTTATCCCTCAGAAACCGGGGGAGTTGATAAGAGCAAGTCCAGTGGGAGAAGCTCCTTTTCCCCAGAGCAGGTGGAGCAGCTCCCACCCTTGGAAGTGGCAAACTACCAGGTTTGGTTGGGACCCACTGTGGGCATTGCACTAGCTGCTCCTTTCTCGGGGGGCTGGGAAGGAATTTTTCCCTTACCACCAGATTGGCCAAGGCTAAGTGGAGTTTTCTTTGGCTTCCCCACAGAGGGATGGCAAGGGGGGCTTTGTTAAAGCGAGTAGGGAAGGGAGTTAGGCTATGATGTCACAACTCATTATGTAAGTGTGGGGCAGATGTCCCGTGCAGGTACTCCATAGGGAAGGGGATACAGTGGGGGGAGGGGGGGTCATCATCTTCTGCAGCATAGGGCGCAGGTCACAGGCAGGTTGCACTAGTGTATATGGTAAATTTTCTGTAACTTGAAGTCTTTAAACCATGTTTGAGGACTTCAGTAAATCAGCCAGAGGTTAGGGATCTATTATAGGAGTGGGTGGATGAGGTTCTGTGGCCAGCAACGTTCACTAGGTCAGACTAGATGATCACAATGGTCCCTTCTGTCCATAAAGTCTGAGTCTGTGATCCAATGATCAGATAAATGGCTTGGTAAACGACTTAAAGGAGGTGTTTGTTAAAGGAGCTGAACAGGGTGGGGTTCGGGATGCCAATGACTGGCATTGCAGGGAGCCAACCCCCAGTTCCTTTATAGCCCATCTTAACCCTCATTCAAGGTGGGGGGATGGTAATGTCCCAGCAATGGGTTATCAGGGACCAGGATGGAAAAGAGGGGCAGGGGCTGGCAGAAGCCCCCAGGTGGACATTGAATGAACGTGGAGTTACCTGCACTGTACACTTTTATCTGCTGGGTAGTCCCAGACATCTAATAATAAAGTTGCATCCTGATTAACCCATATACATCTCTACCTCAATATAACGCTGTCCTCGGGAGCCAAAAAAATCTTACTGTGTTATAGGTGAAACCGCATTATATTGAACTTGCTTTGATCCACTGGAGTGCGCAGCCCCGCCCCTCCGGAGCACTGCTTTACCGTGTTATATCTGAATTTGTGTTATATCGGGTCGGGTTATATCGAGGTAGAAGCTGTGGCTGTGGTATATCTAGACTTTAGTAAGGTATTTGATACGGTCTCGCATGATATTCTTATCGATAAACTAGGCAAATACAATTTAGATGGGGCTACTATAAGGTGGGTGCATAACTGGCTGGATAACCGTACTCAGAGAGTTGTTATTAATGGTTCCCAATCTTGCTGGAAACGTATAACAAGTGGGGTTCCGCAGGGGTCTGTTTTGGGACCGGCTCTGTTCAATATCTTCATTAACGAGTTAGATATTGGCATAGAAAGTACGCTTATTAAGTTTGCAGATGATACCAAACTGGAAGGGATTGCAGCTGCTTTGGAGAACAGGGTCATAATTCAAAATGATCTGGACAAATTGGAGAAATGGCCTGAGGTAAACAGGATGAAGTTTAATAAAGACAAATGCAAAGTGCTCCACTTAGGAAGGAACAATCAGTTTCACACATACAGAATGGGAAGAGACTGTCTGGGAAGGAGTACGGCAGAAAGGGATCTAGGGGTTATAGTTGACCACAAGCTAAATATGAGTCATCAGTGTGATGCTGTTGCTAAAAAAGCAAACATGATTCTGGGATCTATTAACAGGTGTGTTGTGAGCAAGACATGAGAAGTCATTCTTCCGCTCTACTCTGCGCTGGTTAGGCTCCAAGTGGAGTATTGTGTCCAGTTCTGGGCACCGCATTTCAAGAGAGATGTGGAGAAATTGGAGAGGGTCCAGAGAAGAGCAACAAGAATGATTAAAGGTCTTGAGAACATGACCTATGAAGGAAGGCTGAAAGAATTGGGTTTGTTCAGTTAGGAAAAGAGAAGACTGAGAGGGGACATGATAGCAGTTTTCAGGTATCTAAAAGGGTGTCATAAGGAGGAGGGAGAAAACTTGTTCACCTTAGCCTCTAAGGATAGAACAAGAAGCAATGGGCTTAAACTGCAGCAAGGGAGGTTTAGGTTGGACATTAGGAAAAAGTTCCTAACTGTCAGGCTGGTTAAACACTGGAATAAACTGCCAGGGAGGTTGTGGAATCTCCATCTCTGGAGATATTTAAGAGTAGGTTAGATAAATGTCTATCAGGGATGGTCGAGACAGTATTTGGTCCTGCCATGAGGGCAAGGGACTGGACTCGATGACCTCTCGAGGTCCCTTCCAGTCCTAGAATCTATGAATCTATGTGTCTTCTTTCCTTCTTCCGGTATAGCCAGACAATTAACATTTGCAACACTTCCAATACAATGCATGTTATTTTGTATGTTTGCAGTATATTGTTACTTAAATTTAAAACAATTAAGACGATTGTGATTTTTTTCCTTTTCCAAATAATATTTTGCATTTCATATAATATATCAGGTGGTAAACCAAGGCTTATATAATTCTTTACAAAACTAGGCAATTGTCTTGTCAGTATGGAACTAGTTAATTGTGCCAACATAATTTAGTACTAAGAGGTTATAAACAGAACCCCTAGTGCTTTCCCTCCTCCCCCCAAAATAGCAGCACTGCTCAGCTGCTGTCTTAAAAATGCTGTTACTATTAATACTTTATATTTTTCTTGCAGGACCACTGCTCCTACAGCAGAGGGACTTTTATGGAAAATTGCCACTGGATTATGTGGAGTCCCTACCAGTAAAACAAGAACTTTTGGATATTGTCCACCCAGAAGAGACTGTCAAGAACTTCTGTGAACGTGTGGAAAAAGATTTCCACAGCCAGCAAAGAGAACTTTGGTTAATTTTATTTAGTAAGATGTTGCTAAATTTTTGTTCAGTTTATAACTTAACTTCACCCTCTCCTTTACCTTTTAAAGCCCACTTAAATTCACTTCCATTAGTGGCTATTAATGGCTGTAAGTTGAAAAGTAGGTCTCTTACTGATTGGTTAGTAGATCTTTATGTTGGAGAGCTACACGCTTTCCAGAAACTTCCAGAGTTTATTCAGAAAATATCTGAGAACCTAAAAAAATCTTTTGGAGAACAGGTATATCCCTTATTGGCAACACTAGAAACTATTGCAATGGCAACTCCAGTGTCTACTTTTCATCTTTCTAACAATTAAGATTAATTTTCAGTTCCATTGGTTCAGTTGTGATAGTTTATCATGGACACTGGGCGAGATTCATTCTTGTGAATACAGGAGTGCACATAGCACATCCTACACCAGGCTGGCCTAGTGCTACCTAGGAAATATTCCTTTGATCCCTTCTGGCATCTTAAAGCACTAAACCAAAGGCTTCCTTAGTTCCACTGAAGGAAGCTGCAGCATGGAAGTACTGAATAAGTGCACCTCCTGGCCACTACCCCTCTGTGGACAATGTCATCAACTTTTCAGGCTGAACTGAATACCTGTGGCTCTCTCAGCAGAGGAGAGTTCACTTGCACCCTATCAACCCCTCTTTTTTTCCCCTTCTAGCACATTTTCTGTCATGAGGAACCTTGTGCCAGAATTCTTGCTGGTTTCCAAGGATGTTGACCCTAAAGTTTGATTTAGACACTACAGTTGGTTACTTTTTTCCAGGGCGTACAGTTATGCCTGCTGTTCTCATGTGACTAACTTTTTGAATAGTTGTCAAATAAATAAAACAAAAATGGAAAAACTACTACCACAACAATCCATGTTTCCTATGTTATCATCCTAGGAAATACATATCTTTTAAAATACATTTAAAAATTCAGCTCAAAAGTTAGTTTTTAAAATTGTGTGTATTTACAGTACCAGTTTACAATACTTCCCATATTGTCCTTACTGATTTTGTATCAAAGGATCTTGACAAAGTTGTTTATGCAAATGAGCCATTAAACTTTCTACTAGCTTTCTGTAGTATTGTGGCACTTGCTCATTTATACCTGCATAATGATCAGCTTGACTCAGATCCTCAGCTACATTAGAACTCTGGTTGGCAGAGCTGAATAGGGAAGGGTTAAAAGTAACCAAGCTTCCTTTATGCTTTCCAGATTCCTAAGGCTGCTGTGGCCCAGTTTGGCCCCCAACATAAGTTACACAATCTTGGGGCTTCTCCAAACTATGCTGGCTTGTAATAGTCCTATATAGGTCTGTATCACTGGCAGGGATTGCCAAAGCATGAAATGCTGTGGTGACATCCTCAAGCCTGTGGTGGTACTTGTGCAGAACTGACATTTTAGTAGCTGGGGAACTCACTCTGTCCAGATATGGCAGTTTTAAGGTAGTTCCATGCTGCTTATTTGAAGTTGGGGCACCAGCCTCCTTAAAAATTGCAGCCCCATTAATATTAGGATTTTGTCCTCAGTACTAAGAATATATGAATACCAGACAAGATAAATCCTCTAAACTGATAAACTAATCCTCTAACCTAATTTAGGATTGTGTGCTTATAAAGTATTATATTGGCTGTGCTTAGTAATTAATTATATAGAAGGGGCAAATCTCACCCCCCTCCTCCAAATGTACAGAGGCTGTTCATGTGAGGGAACTGAGATGATTCTGATTCATAAGAGGAAGGGCTGAAGGAGGACAGAATTTGGGGAAGCCATACTGTGCTGCCCTGCACAGGAAATTGAGAATGGGATGGCAATGGAGAATCTGCCAAGATACAGATACTCTTCACTCCCCACTCCTCTGCGCAAATCCGCTGCCCAACTCAATTCAGGCTGAGATCTGGGGAGAGAATTTGCCCATAAAGGAAAATGCAAAGAAATGCTGCTTTATAATAAGGATACTTACTGAAATAGTAGGACAAATTATAATTCATTAAATGATTAATCTAAAATCTTAATGGTCAGAAGGAATGGACTGATTAGTAATGGTTCAATTTGCAGTTCTTTTCTAATAGCAATGTATAGTGTTAAAGAAACTAAAAGAAAAGGGGATAATAGCAGTTTCTGGAATTGGTGTTGCTTGACTAGAGGGAATAAGTTACATTGATACAGCTGGCTGAGAAACATTAAAACTTCCATTTAGCCTTCATGCAATGGAGACATGATCTCAGCAATAAATCCACTGATGATGCTCAGGCTGGTTTGGTCTTGGAACCAGATATTTATTACAAATGTTCAGTGGTTATTAATGACTGATTATTCTTATTAGGCATGTATATTTAGCAAACTGTTCTAGTGAGGATGAGGAGTCCTCTTAGGTTAGATTTGTTTGTTTTGAGCATTTTGACTTTTCTACTCTGATACTTTACAATAAAATAAAACTTTGTTGTAGATGAAATGTGATAGCAATTGTAATTTCAGTGTATGCTGTAGTAAACAGGCATAGCGAAAGTGTTCTTACGTACAGACGTTGCAAAGAATGCAAAATATGCCCTTAATTGTTCACATTTTATTAGATTTTTTTAAAGTCATGAATTTGACACTCGGTTACATTATCAGGCCATAGAAAGCCACAGTGAAAGGATAGTGGTAATACTTGTAAGGTATTGGTTCAGACTAAAACAAAATCTTAGCTACAGAGATGAAAGCCTTCATGGCTTTTCCTTGACCTGATGAAGAGAGAATTTCTTACTTGCGTCCTTAAACTTACATTTAGTCCAAAATATTTCCCACCGCTACTTGCTATTTTGTCATTTATTCAGGGCAGCAAAGAATAGTACAATTACCAATTCTAAGACCTGTTTATGTATAAATTTATTTTGAGTGTGTCTATATAGTATATCTGTAGAACTGCCATGATTGGTGCTCTCCTGCAAAGCAAAACATGGGATATGAGAGTCTGGGCTGTGCCTGTAAGACAGTGGGTCTTATGGTGTCTTTAAGCCATCTTTGTATTACCTGAACCTTGAGCTGCTCTGCTGTGGCCTGCATAATTTAGACAGCCCTGGTGGCCCTGTCAGAATTATGGCAGCTGCCTGTCCTTAGCTGCCTATGGGCACAGCACTGCCTGAAATCTCCGTAATGCTACAAAGTGCAGCACTCCCAGCATTCCAAGACTGATCCCCTGAAAGCAACCTTATGACTTTTTTTTTTTTCTCTCCAGTTCCTGCACCACAGGAATCTTCTCCTAGCCAGAGTCTGAACATAAGAATGATTCCATACCCCAATGGTTAGGGCACTAACCTGAACATAAGAACAGACATACTGGGTTAGACCAATGGTCCACATAGCCCAGTTTCCGGTCTTCTGACAGTGGCCAGTGCCAGATGCTTTAAAGAGAATGGAAAAAACCAGGGAAATTATCAAGTGATCCGTCCTCTGTTGTCCACTCCCAGCATCTGGCAGTCAGAGGTTTAGAGACACCCAGAGCATAAGGTTGCATCCCTGATCATCTTGGCTAATAGCCGTTGATGGACATATCCTCCATGACTTCATCTAATTCTCTTCTGAACCTGGTTATAATTTTGGCCTTCAACATCCTGTGGCAACAAGCTCCACAGGTTGACTGTACATTATGTGACAAAGTATTTCCTCATGTTTGTTTTAAACCTGCTGCCTATTAATATCATTGGGTGACCCTGGTTCTTATGTTATGTGAAGAGGCAAATTACACATCTCTATTTACTTTCTCCACACCATTCATAATTTTATAGACCCTTAGACATCTTCCCCCACCCCCCTAAAATGAACAGTCCCAGTCTTTTTCATCTCTTCATTTGGAAGCTGTTCCATGCCCCTAATCACTTTTGTTGCCCTTCTCTGTACCCTTTCCAATTCTAATATGTTGTTTGGGGGGTGGGGTGACCAAAACTGCACACTGCAGGTGTGGCCATACCATGGATTTATATAGTGGCATTATGATATTTTCTATTTTATTATCGGTTCCTAGCATTCTTTTAGCTTTTTTTTGACTGTCGTTGCATATTGAGCAGATGTTTTCAGAGAACTGTTCACAACATCTGCAAGATCTTTCTTGAGTGGTAACATCTAATTTAGACTCCATAATTTTGTATGGATAGTTGGGATTATGTTTTCCAATGTGCATTACTTTCCATTTATCAACATTGAATTTCATCTGCAATTTTGTTGCCTAGTCACCCAGTTTTTAAATAAAATTAATGGAGATATCCTATCTCCTAGAACTGGAAGGGACCTTGAAAGGTCATCAAGTCCAGCTCCATGTCTTCACTAGCAGGACCAAGTACTGATTTTGCCCCAGATCCCTAAGTGGCCCCATCAAGGATTGAGCTCACAACTCTGGGTTTAGCAGACCAATGCTCAAACCACTGAGCTATTCCTCCACCCATTGTGAGATCCCATTGTAACTCTGGCTTAAAGTCCTTGATCCAATGATTATTCAATGAGTCATACAAAGTAAAACAGCCTCAGCAGGAGAAACTGCAAGAATCCAATTCACCAACTATTGCTATCCAATAGCCTAGCTAGCAGTAAGGGCACTCATCAGAGAGTGCCCCAGAGTGAGAACCTGCATCTCTCACATCCCACTACTATTGGGATAAAATGTGACCACTCACCTTTTATGGTTTGTGAATGGTACCTAAATCTCTGAGAATCCACCCTGACAAATCAAAATGATTCATTTTGAGAATGTTCAAACACACCTTTTCAACGCTTCCATTTTTTTTCATGTAGGCTGAAATTGACATGAATTCACAAAATGTTTTGGTCGATCCAAATCTGCATTCATTGGTGAAAACTACTGTCAGTGTAACAAGTCCATTCAGGAGATCAAGGATTGTTTGATCACCTTTACATTGATCTGCTCCCTTTCCCAGTAAGACACTCGCCCAGAGTTGACACAGTGCACCATATCTGAATAAAAGTTGGCTGTAAAGGTTTGTAGCACAAAGGAGATGCTTTTGTGCAACCTTCTGACATTTCTTTGCTTTAATCCTACCTTACATGTATTCAAGATAGCAAATTCAGTAATTTTAGAATCCTTTATATGTCTAACTCTTGCCAACACATACTATATTTCTAGTAAATTCATAGGAAAATCTACATTTTTTTTGTCTCAAAGCAAAACTTTTATGTGAATTAATAATTGCAGTAAAATGAGACTTAAGTTGATGAAAAGTAAATTTGTTTGGTTATTTCTTCTCCAGTACTGAGGAGATTCTCCATTTCCTCCTGAAGTTTTGAAGAAGCTGTTTCCTTGCAGACCCTTCTTTTTCCACGGGAAAAGTACCTGTTGTTATGGTACCTTGGTAGGCTGCCCTGTTGTCCCATCTCTGGGTCTCCCTGAGTGTACCCCACATAGGTATCAGAAATCGTATCTTTACCTCTTCTGGGATGGAATTCCACAATTCACCCACTCTCAGACCAGGTTCTGGGTTACAGCCCCCTGGATATCAAGTGTGACTAATTCAGCAGATTTAACTGGGGTTGGACTCTGCAAGGGTTCTCTCTTTCAGGGCCAGTGACAGCATGCATTTGCAGTGAGATAAAAATAGCTTTTTCAAAACAAAGCCTGATTTATTTTGCCTAAGAGGTACTCGGTGCGTAGAGAAGTGGATTTAAAATAACAGTGACCTTATCTAAGTGTAACCTCTCTATCCATGGCTCAGGCCAGTCTGGCTTATTCTCCCTTGTGAGTTGGGAGAAACCGCTTACTTTCTTGCAATCTTCTCCCTCTGTTTCTGAAGACTGTCATCCTCAGGCTACCGGTCAGTGAGTTTAATATTTAATACCTGTTAATTTGTTTGTTTTTATAAAGTGCTGTGCAAACTCATCATGCTGTTTAAAGAATATATTTTGTTGGAAATTAACAATTCCTTGTCTTCAGTATTATTGAAAGTTGCTGGGTCAAAAATTGAATTTGAAGTGTAGGCCTTTGTGACCTATATGCTTGCTTTTAAGGTTTCTCTTGAACTTGATGTTGTTGAATGTACTGGAACATAATATCATATAATATTTAACATAATATTTAAGTTGGGATGATACAGTGTTGTAATATTTCTGCTCAATATCATCATGGTATTTTGAAAACAGGCCCAATAAATAGGCTAATTTGAACACAAAGTCTAAATCTAAATAGCTTTGATTCAAACCATCTGAGAACGCTTAAATGTAGGTCTGTCCTACAAGGGAAGCTTGTCATTTATTTATCTTTCTGATGTATTAATGGGGGGAAATAAAACAAATATTTATGAGCATTACTAGCTTGATGTCTGCATTTGCAGCTCAGTCTTAAATACAAATATCAGTGTCAGAAATTAAGGCAATCACATTTAGTAAACTTTGAGAAAATGTTCATAAACTGGAATGAGGGCTTAGTAGTCTAACCACCGACTACTACGCCTACCTTCATGCCTCCAGCTTCCACCCCGGACACACCACACAATCCATCATCTACAGCTAAGCACTGCGGTACAACCGCATCTGCTCCAACCCCTCAGACAGAGACCAACACCTACAAGATCTTCACCAAGCATTCTCAAAACTACGATACCCACACAAGGAAATAAAGAAACAAATCAACAGAGCCAGAGTGTACCCAGAAGCCTCCTGCTACAAGACCCAAAAAAGAAACCAACAGAACTGCACTGGCCATCACCTACTGTCCTCAGCTTAAACCTCTCCAACGCAGTATCAGTGATCTACAACCCATCCTGGACAATGATCCCTCACTTTCACAGACCTTGGGAGGCAGGCCAGTCCTTGCCCACAGACAACCCGCCAACCTTAAGCATATTCTCATCAGCAACCACGCACCGCACCATAACTCTAACTCAGGAACCAACCCATGCAACAAACCTCGATGCCAACTCTGCCCACATATCTACACCAGCAACACCATCACAGGACCTAACCAGATCAGCTACAACATCACCGGCTCATTCACCTGCACGTCCACCAATGTTATATATGCCATCATGTGCCAGCAATGCCCCTCTGCTATGTACATTGGCCAAACTGGACAGTCACTACGCAAGAGGAGAAATGGACACAAGTCAGATATCAGGAATGGCAATATACAAAAACCTGTAGGAGAACACTTCAACCTCCCTGGCCACACAATAGCAGATGTAAAGGTAGCCATCTTACAGCAAAAAAACTTCAGGACCAGACTCCAAAGAGAAACTGCTGAGCTCCAGTTCATTTGCAAATTTGACACCATCAGATCAGGATTAAACAAAGACTGTGAATGGCTATCCAACTACAGAAGCAGTTTCTCCTCCCTTGGTGTTCACACCTCAACTGCTAGCAGAGCACCTCACCCTCCCTGATTGAACTAACCTCATTATCTCCATACTGATTTATACCTGCCTCTGGAAATTTCCATTACTTGCGTCTGATGAAGTGGGCATTCACCCACGAAAGCTTATGCTCCAATACTTCTGTTAGTCTTAAAGGTGCCACAGGACCCTCTGTTGCTCACCAGATGTGAAACACTTACACACCTTGAAACCACTGGTACAAGTCCCAGTTATTCAGCTAAGGTAGATAAATAGAATCTTGATGTGGGGGTGGGTTTTTAAGATGAGGCCTTAAAAAAATTTCCTGCCTGCTTTCCATGGATGTTAAAAATCAAATGGTGTTTTTAGTAAGATTAGGAGTTTGCCTTCATGTCACTGGCCAAAACATTTCCCTTTCCCCTACTGTTTCCCCCCAGTGTGCTGTGTTCAGTGGCTGCCTCCTTGCTCACCTAGCTTGATTTCAGTGATGCTGTATATATTTAATGTGTAAAGAGTGATGGACTGCTTTTCAATGAAAGGCCCAATAGAAAAGTATAAATTGTTTTATTACTATGATTATATGGTATCTACATGTTCAGTCTTTAGTATTGGCTTAATTTTAGACTTGACAATGTTTAGCATCTTAACCCATCAACTCATTAAAATACAAGTGCTTATTTTTTCCCATGTAAACCAATGTGGTTCAGGGTGAGTTATTGTAAATTGTTTTCACTAGGTACCACTATTAGCATATGTGTGCAGTCCTGAAAACTTTACAACACCTCTCCTTAAGCAAAATTATCTTTGTTTTTAGAGGAACTCCCGTATTATTCAAGGGAATTCACACAGTAGGGGAGGAAATCCCTTGTAGGACACGTGGAATTTTAAGGCTCTGAGACTGTAGTAATGCTACACTGAGTATCTGTAAGCAACTATGCTTTAAATGACTGAGTAAATTACTCCAAAAATACTTAGACATGATCCACTAGGATTGAGATCTTTTTGTGCATCCCTATGTTTAAACTTGATAATAGTTAATAAGGGAAAAAATGGGAGATACTTATTTCGTCAGTAATGCTAGTAGGAATTACTGTTGTAAACTGCTACAGTGGAAGAGATTACTGGTTGAGAAGGAAAAGGGAAAAGATGGCAGTATTTAATGCTTTTCTGTTTCTATACGACATTAAAACAAGCATATCTGAATCTAGGATTCTGCACTTAAGTTTCACCCATTCAAGCACTCCACCAGCCTTTCATATAGGTTGTTGCTGTATGGCCTCTGAAAGTTGTGATTCATCTTGATTGCAAAAGAATTAAAAACAAAAGAATGATTGAGTAGTCGGTCTATAAAGATTGTTAATCTAGGAGTGCTGATGCACACAAAGAATTTTATCTGTCATCACTGCCCCTTGTATATAGCTAAAGGTTAAAGTAATGAACCGTAATTCTTCTCTCTCATAACTGGACTTCCTTTATGCATTTCTTAATTTTCATAGATATTCAGATTGGTAATTCTTAAGAGAAAAATGTGAGACCCTCAACAACTGGTACATTTAATTCAACCAACATTGCTGTTGTATTTACAAATAGGGTATGTTTTAGTCAGACTACTAATCTGCAATAAGACAACTATTGTTCAGTTATCCTGTCTTTTTTCAGAGAAGCAAGAACTATTTTATTGAAAAGTCATTGAAGATAGAGCAGGTATGATGTAATGATTTGTGTGTGAAGCTCCTTTTTGGAATATAAATGCTATTATATAATCAGATTGCAGTAAAACATTATTTCACGTATTGATTATTTTTCTAATATTGTCTGTGCACTAGTTGTCCATTTAGTCTTAATTTGATATTTTCTACTTCACACTTAAGCTGTGATGCTAGCACTCTGTTCCTTACAGGATTTTTTAATGAGGTCTTATGTTATATAGATGGGTATTTTGGGGACATTTAAGGTATGTGCTGAAATTTTCCTCTGAGAATGTTTCTGATCTGTCAGTTTGAGGTGGTCTACCAATCATTAGTTTAAGCCTTCTCAAAGCAGACCTTCTCTGTGTGAGGGACATGCTATTTATAATGGCTCTTAAATTGCTAAAGATTGAACTTTTTCATATGGATACCATGTGGCTTGATGATAACGTATCTTCTCTATCAACCCCTTATGATTTTAGGAGTGTTCATGGAACATGAAGAATTACTTGTTTCCCTGATGGGTCTTTTCAAACTCAACACAAAAAAGCAGGGAGGGAACTGATAAGATTAAATGATGGGTACACTTATCAAAGGCTCTACCATAGATGTATTTATAGGGAGTTCACTACGGTTATTAGATTAAGGTTCTTTTTTCTTGTCAAATCCAGAAAAATGCTTTCAAATGCATATTGTATGACAGCAGTATCTGGTTTAAGAGACAAAGCTTTGAAATGGTATTATCTAGTTTGCCTACAGTGAGTCCTAGCTACCAGTCAAATTGCTGGCTTACTGTTCTGTCAAAGGGCGCTATCTCATGCCTCCACAGTGGAAAGAAGGAAAGCAACTAATATAAAAGAAACTTTACACAGGTGAACTGTCTAATTTTCAAACTTTTCATTTTATATCTGCTGACGATATTTTTTTCTAAACAGGCAAAGTAGTCTGAGTTAAAACCACCCAACTGTCAGCAAAAGCCAGGGACAGACTGATCAACTGGAAACACAAGTAGATTGTATAACTAGCTGGTTGGTAAACTACCCACTCTATAACTACAGTATATGTAAGCGGTATACACCTTCAGTTTCTCAGCAAACTTTATTTCCTTTACTCTTTCTTCTGCCTGCCTCTGTTACCCCAGCCAGATCTTGGAATTCCTAAACATGTTACATTATTTTTACAATGCACTGGGTATTCCTGGGGCTTCATGGATCCATCTGGAAACATGGTCCTTGTCCTGAAGAATTTACAGTCTTAGGTCCTATATTCCCCTCTGCTTTCTGCTTGCATAGGAAAGTACCCATATATCTAGGCTGGGTGGGGTTGGGGTTGAGTGCCACTCATCCCGCTACCCAATTAGTGTAGGGTCGGGTGGCACTGTAGGGACTCCAAGTGGAGCATGGGGTTGGCATTTTCCAATCACCAGGGGACCTAACTAAGCTTTGTCAGATTCTCAACCTACTTCCAAAACTTATGGGGGAAGCTGGCCTAAATTACTGTAAATAGTAGTTGCAACAAAGTATGTTGTTTGCTTCTGTGCTGATTTGAACCCCTTTCAAGTGGTCCTATGGAATTCCATGCAGAAATAAAGGTGCCTCGTCTCATCATTGGCAGTGGCGCTATGCCTTCCCATTTCCTCTGGCATAGCAGGGCTGAATCTGGTCCATTCTCTTATGGCTTATACACATTTGTTTTTGTTCTTTAATTATGGGGTTACTTTGTCCTAAGTGATAAGTGTTTTATCTAGTTTAGCATTCTACACTAACCATTTAATTGCTTGTCTTTGGTAGCAGGCGCTGCAGATCATGATATAGCTGAAGTTAAAAGGTGAGGCGTTTGGTTTGAAAGGCTGGCAAATTTGCCAGTCAAGACCAATTATCAGAAGTTCCTGCATGATTTTGGTGCCTAAGTCTCCGTGAAAGTCCATGGATCTTCGGTGCTTTTAAAAAATTTTTGGCCATCGTCTTTTTACTTTTGGTAAATGATACGTCCCAAATAGATTTCATTAGGATGTATGTATATGAGAATGTGTTTGTGGATTTGAAATTGTGACATCAATGTTTTAAAAACATCAAATAACATTTGGTTACTAGAGTTCATTTGTAGATGTGGTTTAACACTGAGCTGAGGTAAGTATAAAACTAGTAGCTTTTGCATTTACTACTTCTGCATATACTGAGTTCAGACACTAGATCAATAGCTTTTTTGGTGTTACAAGGATTTAAAATGTAGGGTAAAAGGCTGCTGTTAAATGATAGTGCTGGATGTTCACTCTGTAGGGGTCCGCGGACTTGAACTAAAATAAAATATCAGTATAGCAACAGTACAGACCCTGTTGAACAGTTGCAGTAATGTATGTCATATTTCATCAACTGTATGTTAAATGCAAAGAAGAATGTAACTTTTTCAGGGCTGAGATACAGACAAAACCCAGGAAATTCAAAGGTAAGGCTGATAGTTCATCCTTATCTGTTGTCATTTTCCTTTTTAAATTGGTCACATTTAATTTAGTGCTAATGAAAAGCGAGGGATTAATGCACCAGGTTGAGCCAGGAGCACCATGGGCAGATACTATGCAAACCTCCACACACAGGTATGACAGTGCACCTAAAGCCTCATTTGCATTAACCCTGCTCTTCTAATCCTGGTTACTTTCAGTTGTGCCAGATTATAAAATGGGTCTGTGATTTTAAGGACTAGCAGACACCAAAACTCTTGAGTATCTGTGTCCTCAGTAAGATTTGAAACCCAGTTCTCTAGCTGGACTGCTGGTATGAACACTTAAGCTGCACCACTGAGACTCTTTTTTTTCCTCTCTTTGATTTACCTCTGGTTGAATTAAAATCTAAATAGCATTCCTAAATTTGAATATTCTCACATTTGACTGTGCATCAATTAAAAATGTTAATCATTTAAAATTCTATTTTATTTTTAAATGTCATTCTTTTGGAGAGAGTAGGGTCAAAACACAACCTCTGTGTTGCCCTCTAGAGAAAGAGCCCAAACTGCAAACATCAAATCACTGTGTATAATTATATAAACAACAGGATTTAGCAAAAGAACAGGAAAACTGCAGTGTGAAAATTTAGTTTTCAGCTTTGCATAATTCCTTAGAATAACCCTCTTCTTATATCCATCCCCAAATGTCCTTGCTGTGACGCGAGTGCTTACTGGAAACATAACACTCTTTACACACCACTGCTTTCCTGTTTTTGTTGTTGTGGCCTTGTCCTTAAACACTTCCAAAATAAAATGCAAAATATATGATTTGATTGTAATCATTCAGAACATAAGTTCCTCCCCTTTCACTGGAGTGCAGCCAGATTCTGTAAATCAGTACACTTAAGCTCCAAATGACCTAGCCCATAGTTTAATGCTTACATACTACAGTAACACCTACACAACCTCCTGCCAAAGATTGTTTCTTCCCTTTATTTCCAAATGCTACTGGTAGATCTTGAGTTCTAGTATTTTTCATTTCTATTGTACCTTTTATATGGTAGGATTCCCAAATGCTTCAGAATCTGTGCCCACCGTTTAAATACAACTACCTTAAGCAGTGAAAGTGAGCAGCTAAGTACCTAACCAGCATGGAAGGAGAAATGTCTGCCAAGGACAGGGGGGATATTATGTAAAAGACCATAGCACCCAGTATCCCCATAGTGCTAAATGCTGTAATAACAGAGTTCAATCTTTCTCTAAAGAGTTTATAACCTAATATTCAGACTAAGCATAACAAATGGGCATAGTAAATATTTAGAAGAAATGGGGGAAAGCAGATGAGAGTTACAGTAATATAAAGGTATGTTTACACAGGATAGCTAGATTGTCTTGTGTTAGGAAGCCCAGGGAAGGGGTTTCTGTAGGTCAAGATGGTAGATGAGGGCCTGAACTAGAATTTCAGTGCTGTGGACAAGAAGAAGAGGCCAAATCTTAAAGATACTATGGAAGACAAAGTTGAAGATTTCTATGAGATTGAGATATGCAGGATCTAGAAAGAAGATGGGGTCCAGGATGTAGGCAGGATTGAGAGGGAGGATGGCAGTGGTGAATGAGAGAAAAGAGGAAGTGGGGGAGGGCTTGAAGGAAAGACAAGGAGCTCTGTTTAAGGTGAGACACATGAAAAAGATGTAGGACTGGACTGGAGACAGGTCCAGGAGTTAGGGTAAAACTGATGTATTGGTTTAAAGATAGTAGTTGAATCTGTGTGAAGAGAGGATTGCCAGGAGATTAGGAGAAGGCAAAGAATAGAGAGGAGAGGAAGTGGACACACTGAAAATGATGCTGCAGGAATGACAAGAGAAGTGGCAGCTGAGAAAGGGCAAGATTTTTAAAAAGGTTATCTGTGTAGAAGCAGTCAAAAGGTCAAGGAGGTGGATGGAGCAGAAACCTTGGAACTGGACACTTGATGAGAGTAGTCTCTAACCGTGAAGGGGAATGGCAGAAACTAGATTGGAGGGGATCTCAAGTCAACAGTTAAAGTGATTTGTTCAGCCAGGTAAGAGGTGAAAAGAAATTACATGGTACGTGGAGAGGGAGGTAGGGACAAAGCTTTTTTGTTTTGTTTGCAGGATGGGGGAGAAGAGAGTGTGCTTGTGTCATGAAGGGAAAATAAAAATAGGACACTGATCCTTCAGTGACTTCTTTAGTATGTGCTCCATCCTTTTTCCAGTAAATCATGTTTGTTTTCTTGTAAACAACATTCACTTTCAGGAGCATATTGGAATTAAAATTCTTGTCCTTTAAACAAACGATTAGTGCTTTATTACTAATCAGTGACATCACAGTTCTGTTTTTAATCAATTTTTCTGTAGCAACTAACATTTTTACCTAGAATCGCCTTGAAAAATGTATTTTTTACCTTTAACAATACCAAGGGGTATGTGGTCAGATTCTCAGAAGTGGAGCAGACCTTGTTTAAATATATCCTAACAATCCTTAAAAGATTACCGTGCATGTGCTTGTGGCCACTTTCCTCAGTTCAGCTTCACAATAAAAATGCCCCAGGCGACCTATTTTCAGAGATGGGGCAGTGGGGGAAAGAATGCCCTGAGACTCCTTTAAAGATTTCCATCGTCTTCCTGGCCTTGAGAAGTAGAAAATAAGCTGGGGCAGGGGAACTTCCTAGTTGATTAGGTGGATTGAAGGGTGCAGTGGAAGCCCATTGGCTCCTGTGCACCCAAGGGGAGGATTAATTGGCACCCTGGAAAGAGGAAAAGGCCTTTGTTTTGGACAAGGGGTTGAGGCACAGAAGGGATTTTCTTGACTTCCCCTTAGCAGCCCAGCCCCTGTTGAGTAGGTTAGGTTGCAAAGATTGTGTTGTTGCATCTTGGCAGGTGCTCAGTGCCAGTAGTCATTCACTAGGGGGTCTGGTTCTATGACAAACTACAGTTGGAAGCAAGATTAGAAGAATGCATCTTTGAAGAGGTTGCGGGGGATGGAATTGAGGCTCCTAATATTTGGTACAGCAAGGAACCAATCCCTATTCCTCATATCTTTTTAAACATCTTAGAAACAAAAGGGGTCCCAGCAATAGTACTGAGATCAAGTTAAAGGTGTGGAAAAGGCGGCTGCGAGTAGCTTTCCCCTGGTGACGCAAATTACAGGGGGGAAAAATGACCTGCACCTAATGAGTTATTGCCAGATAGTTTCCCAGATGTGTTTAATAAATTAAAACCAAAATCCTGATGTATTGTCTGTTCCTGCAGTGTCCAGAACAATCTGTTACAAACAACATATTGTAAAACAGTTGTTTAAGACATTTAATTTCTTTTCTAAATTGAGAGTTGTGAAGCTTAATCATGTTGATATTCAAGGTTCCCCTTTATTTAATAAGACTTCCAGCTGAAAGCAACAGAGGGTCCTGTGGCACCTTTAAGACTCACAGAAGTATTGGGAGCATAAGCTTTCGTGGGTAAGAACCTCACTTCTTCAGATGCAAGTAATGGAAATTTCCAGAGGCAGGTATAAATCAGTATGGAGATAATGAGGTTAGTTCAATCAGGGAGGGTGAGGTGCTCTGCTAGCAGTTGAGGTGTGAACACCAAGGGAGGAGAAACTGCTTCTGTAGTTGGATAGCCATTCACAGTCTTTGTTTAATCCTGATCTGATGGTGTCAAATTTGCAAATGAACTGGAGCTCAGCAGTTTCTCTTTGGAGTCTGGTCCTGAAGTTTTTTTGCTGTAAGATGGCTACCTTTACATCTGCTATTGTGTGGCCAGGGAGGTTGAAGTGTTCTCCTACAGGTTTTTGTATATTGCCATTCCTGATATCTGACTTGGGTCCATTTCTCCTCTTGCGTAGTGACTGTCCAGTTTGGCCAATGTACATAGCAGAGGGGCATTGCTGGCACATGATGGCATATATAACATTGGTGGACGTGCAGGTGAATGAGCCGGTGATGTTGTAGCTGATCTGGTTAGGTCCTGTGATGGTGTTGCTGGTGTAGATATGTGGGCAGAGTTGGCATCGAGGTTTGTTGCATGGGTTGGTTCCTGAGTTAGAGTTATGGTGCGGTGCGTGGTTGCTGATGAGAATATGCTTAAGGTTGGCGGGTTGTCTGTGGGCAAGGACTGGCCTGCCCCCCAAGGTCTGTGAAAGTGAGGGATCATTGTCCAGGATGGGTTGTAGATCACTGATGCTGCGTTGGAGAGGTTTAAGCTGAGGACTGTAGGTGATGGCCAGTGGAGTTCTGTTGGTTTCTTTTTTGGGTCTGTCTTGTAGCAGGAGGTTTCTGGGTACATGTCTGGCTCTGTTGATTTGTTTCTTTATTTCCTTGTGTGGGTATCGTAGTTTTAAGAATGCTTGGTGAAGATCTTGTAGGTGTTGGTCTCTGTCTGAGGGGTTGGAGCAGATGCGGTTGTACCACACAATAGCAGATGTAAAGGTAGCCATCTTACAGCAAAAAAACTTCAGGACCAGACTCCAAAGAGAAACTGCTGAGCTCCAGTTCATTTGCAAATTCGACACCATCAGATCAGGATTAAACAAAGACTGTGAATGGCTATCCAACTACAGAAGCAGTTTCTCCTCCTTTGGTGTTCACACCTCAACTGCTAGCAGAGCACCTCACCCTCCCTGATTGAACCAACCTCGTTATCTCCATACTGATTTATACCTGCCTCTGGAAATTTCCATTATTTGCATCTGAAGAAGTGAGTTTCTTACCCACGAAAGCTTATGCTCCCAATACTTCTGTTAGTCTTAAAGGTGCCACAGGACCCTCTGTTGCTTTTTGCAGATTCAGACTAACACGGCTACCCCTCTGATACTTCCAGATGACTGTCCCTCCTTTGCCACTGATCAATGCATATCATTGTACCTAAATGCAACCACAAAGTTACATGTACTGGCAGGGCTGGCTCCAGGGTTTTGGCCGCCCCAAGCAGCAAAACAAACAAACAAAAAACAGCGATCTGCGGCGGCAATTCAGCGGAGGTCCTTCGCTCCGAGCAGGAGTGAGGGACCGTCCGCCGAATTGCCGCCGAACAGCTGGACATGCCGCCCCAAGCACCTGCTTGGTAAGCTGGTGCCTGGAGCTGGCCCTGTGTACTGGAAGTGATGATGTTTGCCTATTTCTTTTTTAGTGATTGTTTTGCTCCTAAAAGTTTTTCTTTATCAACTTTCAGCCTAAAAGCAATTTTTAAGAGCAAAGTCTATAAAATTATGAAAAGCTACTCCCTAGTGATACAATTGTACTATTGAATCATCCCAGCAGGATAAAGAAGGTAAGCAAATAATTTTGTGGACTTTCTGTGAATAACCTGTTCTAATTTATTTGGAATTTGACTGAGAAACAGAGTTTTGACTTGGTTTTTCTATTGATCTTTTATGTTAAAAGAAACATTTGTGTTTACTTATTGCTACACCAGTAGAGGCTAAACTATTTAGGCTTTTCTACTGAATATTCTGACAAATATAAAAAAGCATTTTTGACATAATTGGATTTTTTTGTTGTTGTACTACAATTGATCTGGGAAATAATGTCTATATTTACTTACCATCTTACTGGGGCTCAGTTTGTCTTTTTAGGATTTTTATATTTAATATCCAGATTTAATTTAACTGATTTTAAAAATATGGCTATGGCTTAATTCGTTAGGTAATAAATTCTTACACACCAAAATGAAATTCTATAGAAGTATGACACACACCCTCTGAGCAATAAGTATCTATTAGAGATTCTTACTTCTTTGGATATTAATACCGTAACAGTTCATGAAATGTGCGTGTCAGTTTTTAAATGAATATTTTATTGATCTAAAAATCTTAATTTATAATTAAAACTTACATTACAGTAATAAATCCAGGGAATTGAAGGGATATATTGCATTTACAGTGAATCATGCTGCAAAAATAATCTACCTTGCCTGATGCTCTGACCTTGTCCTTTTCAAATTCTTTAAGACTGCTGGCAACAGTGTTACATACTCCTTAATTTTTTTTATTATTACTATTTTTTCTGCCTTTAAGGACCTACATGCTCTAGTTCCTGCACCTCTCTACTTTCCCATCATCACTCCTTTTGCTCTACCCCCAGCCACTTGACTAACTGCTTCATGCTCCCAACCTTGGTCATCTTCCACCTAGTTCTCTAAGTGCTCTTGAAAAGATAATAGTGGCTTTTTGTACAGATAGCATGTTTACATCTATCCCGTTGATAACCTAAGTATCTCAGAGTTCTTTCTGAGAGCAGTCAAAGTTCCCTAGTAAAGGATTTGAAGATTGGTTTCTTTTATGCTTTAGTTGGCTTAAGCTGAAATTAATATAAAATGTTCCAGATGTTTCTACTGCCCCATACCTGTAATTGCAGTTCTGTTCTCCAAAGCCTCTGGAAAAGGAAAGTTTCAGATCAGAGGAGTTGATCTGTGGTGAAAGAATGGGAGAGAAGGCCTCTTCCTAGAACCTAACAATCACCATTTTAAAAAGGGAGTGGCCTCTGCTTCAGCCAGCTGTTTCTTGCAAAGCAATCTGGAAATCACCCCACCAAGACTGTGGCATGCTGGGAAATGGGTCTGTTTCCCCTGTAAACATAGCCTCTCATAGCAGAATAGATTAAGGAGAACTAGGAGGCTAGTGTACCTATTTAGAGCAGGGCTGCCTGGAGGGGGGGGGGCAGGGCAAGTGGGGCAATTTGCTCCAGGCCCTGCAGGATCCCCCACGAGAATATAGTATTCTATAGTATTGCAACTTTTTTTATGGAAGGGGCCCCCAAAATTGCTTTTCTCCAGGCCCCCTGAATCCTCTGGGCGGCCCTGATATAGAGTCCAAGAGCGTATTGCTGCTTGGGAAATAATCCATATAAACCTTTAGAGCTATCTTAGCTTTCTGTGATTTGTTAAATGGTAGAAAGGGTAAAGTACTGTGGTGGCTGTTTTCTTAGGGAGTGTCTCTTCTCCCTCCCTTATTTTGTGCTGTCTATATTAGAAGAAATGTGATTTTCTATTATCTTCATATTGGATAGCTGTTGGTAGTTTTAACTCTTTCCCCCTTCCTTCTAAAAGTACTGCATGCCACAGTCTTACTGCCTAATAGCATAGTTTAAAAAAAAATGTTATAACATGCAACCTTCTTAATTACTGTGCTTTTATTAATATTTTAACTCTTTCTTGTTCTATAGTAAGTACAGGGTAGCTCTTTTCAGTTAAGCTTCTCACTAATGTGAGAACTACTTAGAGCACAACTAAGATACTATCAGCCTGAGTCACTGAGGTCTAGTCTACACCAGGGTCGGGAAGTTATGCCACTTCAGCTACATGAATAACTCAAATCTACTCACTGCGGTGAGTCGACAGCTGACGCTCCCCTGTCAACTCCGCCTGCGCCTCTCGCTCCAATAGAGTACCGGAGTTGATGGGAGAGCGCTCAGCAGTCGATTTGTCACATCTAGACTAGACGCGATGGATCGATTGCTGCCCATTGATCCTGCGGGTAATGTAGACAAGCCCTGAGTCTCACCCCTGAGCTAAGAATAAAGTCCTCCTGACTGCTAGTCCCTTGCCACATGTGCTCCTAGAGCACACGCCACCCTACATATTTATTTTGTGAAAACCCCTCTGTTTGACCTAAGTTCTAATGCAGCATCCCTTTCTCAGAAAAGGTACTAAATGTGTGATTATACCTTCTCATTTCTGCCACAAGGGAGGAGAAAAAAGGTTTAGACTAACCCCGGTGGAGGTTTTCTGTGAACGTATATATTACCAAGAAATTAACTTGTATAAAGGTAGTAAAATGTTGCTGTAGAAAAAATGTCATTTCTCAGAAATGCCATGAGATAATTTCACATTAAGTGTCTAAACAGCTGTAGAAATTACCTCTAGAATTAATCTACTAACATGAGGAACTAGTCTCCAAAGTGGCACCTTATACCACAGACAACCCTCAGAGAGCAAGAATGGAGCCATAGACAAATCAGTGAGAAACCATAGTGGAGCACTGACTTTAATTGCTGCAGGCCCATCCTATATAATGAGGTTACATTTTTAATCAGTGTCATTTATGTAAATTTCATTTGCACAATGAGATGCACTGTAGGTGGGTGAAGCATTAAAAATATTAAGTGATAACTCTCTACTTTTGATTTTAATCTTGAAAAATTTACTGCTGTATACTGAAAAAGTGAAGTTTTCATTCTGCTTCAGCCCATGCGTCTTCCAGCATATAATTCACGAGAAAACAAGAGTACAGGTTACCAAAGAAAAATGCTGCCAAATATCTAACATACTGATCTACCTAATACTGACAGCTTCTTCTTGTTTAATGATCTCGCTATATATTAAGTAGTGGGGGCTGTTGTCTAGCTTGTTGGAAAAGGTGTATGCCCTTTAAGGGCTAGTAAACCAGGGAGTGACTTTCTGCTACAGACTAGGTCAGCTGGGGAGGCTGACTCATTCCTCCCCACCTCCTGCTGACCAGAAGAGAGGGGAGGGACTATACAAGTCCATGCCAGTGCAGCAAGAGCCCTCTTTTGGGTGGAGCAGCACCCACCTTCCCACCTGTGGAGAAATACCAGGTATTGGCAGAATACACTGTGGGCATTGTGGTAGTTGCAATGGAGATTTTGGAATTAATTGATAAACTTAACAGTAACAAGTCTCGGGGACCAGATGGCATTCACCCAAGAGTTCTGAAAGAACTCAAATGTGAAGTTGCGGAACTATTAACTATAGTTTGTAACCTGTCCTTTAAATTGGTTTCTGTACCCAGTGACTGGAAGATAGCTAATGTAATGCCAATATTTAAAAAGGGCTTGAGGTGATCCCATCAATTAGAGACCAGTAAGTCTAATGTCAGTACCGGACAATTAGGTGAAACAATAGTAAAGAATAAAATTGTCAGACACACAGAAAAACATAAATTGTTGGGCAAAAGTCAACATGGTTTCTGTAAAGGGAAATCGTGTCTTATTAATCTATTAGAGTTCTTTGAAGGGGTCAACAAACATGTGGACAAGGGGGAACCAGTGGATATAGTGTACTTAGATTTCCAGAAAGCCTTTGACAAGGTCCCTCGCCAAAGGCTCTTACATAAATTAAGTTGTCATGGGATAAGAGGGAAGGTCCTTCCATGAATTGAAAACTGGTTAAAAGACAGGGAACAAAGGGTAGGAATAAATGGTAAATTCTCAGAATGGAGAGGGGTAACAAGTGGTGTCCCCTAAGGGTCAGTCCTAGGACCAATCCTATTCAGAAATGGGAAAGGGGTAAAAAGTGAGGTGGCAAAGTTTGCAGATGATACTAAACTGCTCAAGATAGTTAAGACCAAAGCAGACTGTGAAGAACTTCAAAAAGAGCTCATAAAACTAAGTGGTTGGGCAACAAAATGGCAAATGAAATTTAATGTGGATAAATGTAAAGCAAGGCACATTGGAAGAAATAACCCCAACTATACATACAATACGATGGGGGCTAATTTAGCTAAAACAAATCAGGAAAAAGATCTTAGAGTCATCATGGATAGTTCTCTGAAGATGTCCACGCAGTGTGCAGCGGCGATCAAAAAAAGCAAACAATATGTTAGGAATTATTAAAAGGGGGATAGAAAATAAGATGGAGAGTATCTTATTGCCCTTCTATAAACCCATGATACGCCCATATCTTGAATACTGCATACAGATGTGGTCTCCTCATCTCAGAAAAGATATACTGGCATTAGAAAAGGTTCAGAGAAGGGCAATTAAAATGATTAGGGGTTTGGAACAGGTCCCATATGAGAAGAGATTAAAGAGGCTAGGACTTTTCAGCTTGGAAAAGAGGAGACTAAGGGGGGATATGATAGAGGTATATAAAATCATGAGTGATGTAGAGCAAGTAAATAAGAAAAAGTTATTTTACTTGTTCCCATAATACAAGAACTAGGGGCCACCAAATGAAATTAATGGGCAGCAGGTTTAAAACAAATAAAAGAAAGTTCTGCGCACAGTCAACTTGTGGAACTCCTTGCCTGAGGAGGTTGTGAAGGCTAGGATTACAACAGCGTTTAAAAGAGAACTGGATATATTCATGGAGGTTAAGTCCATTAATGGCTATTAGCCAGGATGGGTAAGGAAGGGTGGCCCTAGCCTCTGTTTGTCAGAGGGTGGAGATGGATGGCAGGAGAGAGATCACTTGATCATTGCCTGTTGGGTTCACTCCCTCTGGGGCACCTGGCATTGGCCACTGTTGGTAGACAGGATCCTGGGCTAGATGGACCTTTGCATCAGATTGGCTAAAGTAAGGTGAGGGGGTTTATCACTTTCCCCACAGCAGGTTCAGGGGGCTTAGCTGGGGCAAACATGAAAGAGGAGTTAGGCTAGGATGTCACAACTCCTTATGTAAATGTGGGGAAGCTGTCCTGTGTGGATACTCCATAGGGAAGGGACAGAGTGCTCAGATTAAATCCTTTACCAATCCATTTTAAGGAGGTATTATTTAAAGGAGCAGAAACAGGCTGTTTAGAGCTCCTATGACTCATACAGGCAGGAACCAATATTGTCCATAGTCTCTTTCCCCTCCTCCCCCCCAAAAACAACAACCACCACCACCCACATTTGAGGGGGTGGGAGGATGAGGGGACCAGAATATGTAAGGAGGAGAGTGACAGAAGCCCCCTCCGTATAGGTTTATGGAATTACCTGCACTTTCATCTGCGAGGTATGCCCAGACATTTAAGAATAAAGTTGGCAGCTTATTAAACCACAGAATATCTCCTGTCCTCCTTCCAGTGTAGCTGGACAATGCTGTAACTGTTCATAAGGTAGACATTACCATTGAACTAAATATTAGAAATTCAGTATAGGAAATTGCACAACAACTGATGGATAAGATAGAGTACAAGGCTTTCAGTACAGCAGAGAAAGTCTGGATACATCAATGGGGGACAAATTTTTACACTTCATCAAATTTAAAGTTATTTCAAATAAGAGTCCCACAATAATGCTTTAGTAAGGTTGCGTTGTGCACAAATGGTGTTCATAACCTGACACCTGAAGCAATATGGATTTAGTTTGATAGTATTTTCTTTACAACTGAACTATATTTCATTCACTAAACTAGTTAGTACAAATTAATATTATTGGTACATATAAAAAGAGATGTAGTCAGTTACAAACCTGGCAGTATTTTTATTCACTAATGGTGTATTGTTCTTCAGCAACCAACAGTGACAGGATAGATATGGGTGCATTTTAAATAGATCACTATAACATAATGATCTATCTGGAGCACATTTAGGCCAAAGGCTTTTCACAGAAAGGTAATAGGAGTGGCATTCTTTCAGGCATGTTATACAAACAGAAAAGATCAAAATAGCTATATTATAAAAAAGCAGTAATTAGCAACATATCTTTACAACAAAAATAAGTTTCCAAATTAAATAATTAACTGCATTGCTCATGAGAGCTAGACACACATATACATTTCCCTGCACGCGCTATTTCTAAATATCTTTTTCAAATACGTAGTGCAATGCAACTTTCCCAGCAATCACAACACAAGCCAGCTGCCCCACAAAGTAGGGCACAGAGAATTTCTCCTGGCCATAATCCTGCAGTTCCTATTCAGGCAAAATTCCATGTGACATTACTAAGAGTGTTGACTAAGGGTACATCTACACTACAGGGGGGAGTCGATTTAAGAGACGCAAATTCAGCTACGTGAATAGCGTAGCTGAATTCGGCGTATCGCAGCCGACTTACCCTGTTGTGAGGACGGCGGCAAAATCGACTTCTGCGGCTTCCCGCCGGCGGCTCTTACTACCACCTCCCCTGGTGGAGTAAGAGCGCCGATTCGGGGATCGATTGTCGCGTCCCGACGGGACGCGATAAATCGATCCCCGAGAGGTCGATTTCTACCCGCCGATTCAGGCGGGTAGTATAGACCAGGCCTGAGAGTCAAATAAGTAGGCCCTTAGTAGTGGATAGTACACTCCTATCTGGGGAGTTACTTTAGGTGTAGAACTCTTCATGCAGAGATATGAGAATATATCTATGTATTATTTATACAATGGCTATTAAAACATTTGAAATGTAAATCATGTTTGTGTGCATGCCATTTAATTTACAAAATAGACTTTCAGGCAGTGGGGGATGTCTGTATCAGGAGGACTGATTACTTTATTAAACAAAGAAATAAAACTGGTATATCACTTTTACTACTGCATTTTCCCCTTACACTGTATGTCACACCAGTAACAGGTAATATAATATGCCATAAAGCATTTTAATATGACTTTGTAATTAGAAAGCAAAAACATTTTCTGTAACAGTTTAGTATTAAAAGTCTTTATGTGCACAAATGGTGTTCATAACCTGACACCTGAAGCAATATGGATTTAGTTTGATAGTATTTTCTTTACAACTGAACTATGTATTTCATTCACTAAACTAGTTAGTACAAATTAATATTATTGGTACATATAAAAAGAGATGTAGTCAGTTACAAACCTGGCAGTATTTTTAGATATATGTATGTATTTTAAAGTCTCATGATGGAATGATAAAAAAGGCAGGAATCTCTTCAATTAATGGAGCTCTAGTAAGAGATTTGCACTTGGGCTACTTGTAAGCTAATGAGAAATACACCAAGTCAGTCTGAATACACTGCACGAGAAGTTAACAAGAGTGTCTAAAGCTTTGATAAAACTTAAATGCAGTAGGTTCCATTACACTGTATTTCTGTTTAAAGTTATAAAAAATAAAAAACTGTAATGGAAACTTATTGGATAAAAATATTAACGTTCAAATAAAACTGCACTTACATTTTCAAATCAGATGTATTTATATTTTTGCAGATTTAATCAGCATGACTTGAATATTTAATTTAGTTTTATGTGCCTTCTACTATCAAAAGATATTACATATCTACCACTTATTTTACATTACGTATTTTTATTGTGTTATGTTATGAATCACAGGCTTTCCCCACAGTATAACCCATATTTGAAGGCTTCATCAAATTTTTCTGTACAATGCTAAATACATTTTGAATGATAAATGCTTTTGTACAATATTTACAAATTCTCTCCACTGTGATAAAAAGGCAAAATAAATAAAAAGCTTAGAGAAAGGAAATGCTGCCTAGGCTTTGGGCTTTTTCTTTTATCTTCCCTCAGCAGATGCTAGACTCCTCAGGAGATGAAGCTGGCTAGCCAGGATTGTTTCTCTTCCTCTTATTTGGGCTGTGACTGGGATCTTGTTTCAGTTCTTGGTAGTGCACCTGTTTAAACACAACATTCAGAAAGAAACTGGTCAGGTGGCCACTCACCAGCAGAAAAAAAGAGCACCAAAGGAATAAGAGATTTTTTTTTTTTCCTTGGGGGGAAAAAGTGCTATTCTGCTTCAAACTGTATGGGATCTGCAGCTGGGCTGCAAAAACAATAGAATGATAGATCAGGAGTAAGAAGAAAAATCAGAATTAGGAAAATCCTGCCAGGAAATAAAATAGGGTATTGATTTAGGGAAGTCTTTTTGTTTTCCTCACAAAATGAAAATAAAACAGTATCCAGTTGAAAGAGATCAATACAAATTCCTTACAATCTGTTATTTAATACATTCTCCAGTAATGCAAAGCCCACACCATGTAGAGGGGCAGATTCAGACATAACGTCTGCAAGTGCAACACCAAGTATGAATTTAACCCAGCATCTGAAAATTGTAAAGCCTATCCTCTTGATCTACCTAGTGATTTATGAGAACAACATGCTGTAACACTTAACAGTTCATGTAAGATCCCACACCACAATATAAGTGCATGAACTTCATAACACGTTTTTTTAAAAGGGCAACCTCATCCCCTATAGTAAATAAAACAATTTTCACCTTAGAAAAATAGGTGGCAACAATAACCCAAATTCACAGTGCTACCACTAGATACGGGGCAAAACAGCCTGACATTGGCTGCACTATTGAATTTCCTTTCATTATGTGATATCCCTATTTCCTCTCTTCAGGGGCTGATGGCTTCAGGCAGAAGCATTTCCTACAACAAACCCCAGCCCTACATTACTCCAGCGATATTTACAACAGTCCCTGGCAGTTGGTTAATAGCAACTCGGTCACCCACTACCATTTCCCAACCCCTTTTTTTTTTTTTTTTTTTTTTAAACTGATTGCCCCTGAGGCTCCCTAAAGATACAACCAAGGCAAAAACTAATTCCCTAACTGGAAAAAGTGCAGAAGATTCACCAGCCTGTTTGAGTTTCAATTTATATGAGCCAGAGAATATAAAGTCAAAACAAAATAATACCGTTTTAAAAATGATAAAAAACAAAGCCATAGAATTATTAATCTAATGTTAAATTGACAACCATATGAGAATTAAAAAAATATATACACACCACTTGTACATCTGAGGGAACTCTGGAAAGGAAGTCAAGTAGCTCATTGTTATCAATTGCATATGGACTGCGAAGTTTCTTTGTAAATTTATTGATGCCTGGAAAAGTGATAGTTCAAACGTTATTAAAATCTCTGGAGTTTTTATATCATCAATTATTACAAAAACATTTTTGGCAAACTTCTGACAAAGATTTTAAGATACATTTCACAGGCTGATTTTTAGCATTAACTTAGTGCACTGTATACTCAGGCCTGGTCTATACTACAAAGTTAGGGCACCGTACTTTGACTTGCATCAACCTAGTTGTGGCATGTGTCTACACCAAAATTTGTCTCCTGCCAACATATGCACACCATTACAGTGACACAATGACACCATCTCCCCAAGTGACACAGTTGACCTATTTAGGGTGACAGTGCGACTGTAAACACTGCATTTCCTATGTCAACTCTAACTGCTCTCCAGTAGCTGTCCCAAGGTGCCCCTATTCCTGCAACAGTGGCCTCTCTGGTCACAAACTCCACAGCCAAGAGGTCACAGAGACCCAAAGCTGCCCACCACCTCCTCACCCCTCCTTTAAAAATCCCTTTTCCTAACTGCCTCCCCCTGAGGAACACACCTATCAGCTCACCTTTTTTGTGTGCATCAAACCTTGCCAGCTCCAGAGGCACTAGAAGCACTCCTGCTGAGAGCAGGCAAGATGTTCTGGATCTACTTGTGTGAGGAGAAGAGGCTGTGCAAGCACATCTATGGAACAGCCATAGAAATATTGACAGCTATGTGCAGATTGCACAGGGGATGCTGAAACAGGGGCCTGAGAGGGGTGAACAGTAGTGGCACCTGACAGGAAAGGAACTTTCCCTGGGATATCAGAAGGCAAGGGAGGGCAACAATAAATCTGGTGTTGTCCCCAGACCTGCCGTTTTACAACAAACCATGCCATACTTGGTGGTGACTCCACCGACACGCTACAGAGCACTGTGAATGCTTTGCTGGAGCCTGAGGAGGAGTTCCCGGCTGTGAACAGTGATGTGGGGGCAGATGTGGACTGGAAAGGGGTAATTTTAAATTGTTGGACACAACATAATTTTATTTTAAAAATTACTAAAACTATTTAGCTGAGAGAAACACAAAGCAGTAGGCCAACTCTTACTACTTTTTCTCTGGCTGCCAACCCAAGGATGTGGCTCCTACTATTTAGTCATGGGGGGGTCTTTTACATACTTTAGGGGACACCACGATTAAGGCAAAGAAAAATAATCATAATTATTAATCATTTTATTATTAAATAAAGGAAAAGAAAACAACAAGTAAATCACTGGTGACTTCCATTACAATCTCTTGTCTCTCTCTCTGTGGAGAGCTTTAAAAGAGATTACACCCTGGAGCGTGAACCAGTCCAGGGGGTGCTTTTCTCTTAGTAAGTTAAGACCAAAGTATAATGTTGCCTAGAATTATTATGAATGCAGTTTAGCATCGTATTAGATACTGAAACAAACTATTGTTGCCTCTACATAAACAGCTTAAGCTTAAATAACAAGACAATTTATAATTGGAGAACGTAAGCAATCTTAACTAATCCTACGAAATTTAAGAAAATATTTAAATTAGTAGAAGCCATTTCAGGCCAATTAATCAATATTAAGAATCCTAAATCCAATTAAAATCCACTATTTCTGTTTGCCAATGTTTAGCGCATCTCCTCTCCAGGAAGACATGGTTTAACCATCTGATGATTAACAGGATAAAGTTAATATTTTAAGTTACAAAAGCATCATAGTAGCCCAATAAAATCATTACAAGGGTCTTGGCAGTGTCTTAGTTAACTTTCTCTCACCAAAGCAGGTTGACGTTTTGGGGAGGTTTCCTTGGTTTCTTCTTGAGTCTTCTGTGTTTTTCCTATCTGTCTGTGGCACTTTGCTGGATGGATAGGATGGGTTGTGAGGTGCTTGCTGTCTAAGAAGAGTAGCCAGGGGCAGGGGTAGGGCACAGGGCTGTATGCATGTGTGAGGGGCTCACTTCAGAGTTTTTAAACCTGTCTCCTTCCTATTTTGAAGAAATTATAGAAACACACACCCTTTTGAGGTTTTTAGATTTAGAAGTTTTAGATTAAAGTTGATTGCTGTCATCCTTTCAGGGTTGGCTTAGGTGACACTTTCAGCTCTTGAATATGCAGTCTGTTTAATGAATATGCAGCATTTCTTTAACTGCCTTTGTTCTTGGGGATGGAAAGATCCAGATATCTTTTAAAATTAAAACTTTTTCTTTTTGTTCAGTCCATTTTCTAAGATTTTTTTTAGTTTTCTCTTTTAAACTTTTTCCAATAGTCCAAAACATTCCTGTTTTTATACAAAAGTTCTGTTCTTAAAAACAGTGGTTTTTTTAATTAAATAAATCAAATATTCTTGAGCTTAAATAATTAAGTGTTGACGACTTTGGAGATTTGATTCTTCTATTCCAGAGTTGGTTGAGGGTTTGCTTGTGCACTGCCAGAAATTAATTTCCCATTAATATGAATATCCTATACTTAAATGGCTTCTCACATTAGTTGAGCAAGGTCATTAGATTCCATGTTGGTCCATCAGGCATTTTAACATTTACACAGCAATGACATCAAGAGCTATATTAGGAAGTTTTCATTTAGCTAACGTATTTGGAAGTCTGCATTTCACAGAGGTGTTTGTCATTTCAACATTTAAGAAATAAATAAAAGTTTAAAACATCTCCAACTAAACATGTTTTTCTCTAAAGTGTTTAAGAACACAAGCAGGTTTTCTTGCAAGAGTGGGGGTTGGTAGAGCCCACTTTACCTAAACTTATTGCTCTGATAACACACCCTACATTCCTTTCACAATCATGTTTCTATGCTTTATTTCTTGATATTTGCTTGTCCATGGGAAATAAAAACAGAAACCTGGAATTTCTTTGATTAGCTTTAACATTTCCTAACATAACTAGCCAAACATATGTATTTCCAAACATCCTGACTATAACCTTCTTAAAGCTATATCTTAATATTCAATAAAGGTGCAAACAAGTCTGTAATGACTTAAGAAATTAAGTCAAAATAATTTTATTAATGTAATTTTTGCATCAATATTGAGGTCTTTCCTCCACAAGAAAGGAGGTGGGGAGGAGATGTGGCAAGGACCATACTGTGAGGCAGGATCTGTTTGAAGATGCCCCTGAATGTCTGACCCTGATCTGGAGGAGAAAGAATAGGATTCAGAAGGACTTGCTCTCTGACTCCCTCCCATCTTCTACTGCCTCAAGTCTGTGAACATAGGGCTTGGGAAGAGCCATATGACCATGAAAGACTGAGAATGGAGAGAGCAGTTGCTGCAGGAGAGGGAAAAAGACAGAGAGGTGCATCAGGAAGTGCACCAGGACATCATGAATTTGCTCAGGCAAAAAACTCAGACTTTGCAGAGCAGTATTGACCTACGTGCTCAAGATCCTGGACTCAACAGCCTTTCCAGTTATTGGAGAACTCCACAGTCACAGCTCCCTACATCCCCCAACATACCAGATGGCAGCCTACTCTACATCCTTATCCCTACCACTGCACACGGGCGGGACAAGAAGAAGAATCATAACTACACATATACAGAACTGTGAAAACCACACGGTGCATATGTAGCCACAGCCTACTATACTGTAGTAGGTTTTACATATATGAATATTAATGATCACGCTTTACTTCCTTTTTATTTGGCATTTTCAAGTATGGTTCACACTTTTACAGTGTTGGTAGAAGACTTAACTTTGTTTGTTGGCTCTTTAATTTTGTTGTCTGTTTCTTTGCACACAACGTTCTTTTTTTGGAAACTCGGTATCTTTATTAGTTTACACCAAGCATTACAGAATTCACAGCAGGAAGCAAACACCCACTGGTATTTAATCTTCGTACACACGACAGTCACTTTCATAAAACCATCAGAGAACATGATTGTGGTTGACTGTTAAAAGAGCCTTTCTTTAATGCCTCCTTTAGCCATATATCTCCAGTTGGCTCTTCTATTAGCTCATATGTCTGGCTTTTCAAATTCAGCAGACACCCAGTCCCCTTCATCCTCACAGATATTATGTAATACACAATAACCAGCTATAATGAAGGAGGTGTTGGCCTTGCTGAGATCCTAGCTAGTGAATAAACAGCACCAGCACCCTTTCTATCTACCAAAAGCACATTCAAGGGTCTTTACCTGCTGAGCTAGTAGCTGAATCTTTTTTTGGTGCTGTTCAGGTAGCCAGTGTACAGCTTCAAGAGCCAGGGTAGCAATGGGTGGGCCGGGTCCCCCAGAATCACTGTTAGCATTTCAACATCACCAATGGTAATCCAGTGGTCATGGAAGTACGTTCCTGCTTGCAACTTTTTGAGAAGTCCTGTGTTCTTAAAGATGAGAGTATCATGTTGCTATCAATTAAGTGCTCCGGGTGATCCACTAGCACTTGCATAACCATGGAAGAGTATCCCTTTCTGTTGATGTACACAGTGACAAGGTGGATTAGTGCCAGAATAGAGATATGCATGTTGTGTATCACCCCAGTATAGTCTGACAACCCGATTGCTGCAAATCCATCCACTATTTCCTGTACATTACCCAGCATCACAGTCCTGTGTAGCAGGAGATGCTTAGTGGCCTTACACACTTGATGACAACTGCCTCCACTGTGGATTTTCCAACTCCAAACTGATTGCCAGCTAATGGACAGCAATCTGGCATTGCAAGTTTCCACATCATGATTGCCACTTGCTTCTCCACTGTTAGTATATCTCATTTTGATGTCCCAGTACTGGAGGTCTAGGGCAAGCTCAGCACACAGATACTGGAGTGTGGCCTGTCACATCCAAGAGTTCTGAAGCCACTGCTAATCATCCCAAACCTGCATTACAATGAGATCCTATTAATCAGTCCTCGTTTCTCAAGCCCATAGGCAGTGATCCACCATGCAGAACGGCTCCGCAATCACCAGCAGCAACCTGGCATTTTTTTCATCATCCCCATGAGTATCTGGTTACTGTGCTTGAACATCTCTTCATCTTCCTCATCACAATCTTGGTTGTAGTAGTACTGGTTCAAGTTCTGCAAATACAGGCGAATCATGCATCTTCTATTAGCAACTCTCATGAGAATGGTGCTGAGCTGTGACGGATCCATGCTTCTGCCAGAGAGATGGCAGAGACAAAAATGCAGTGCATGGGGCTGTGGGGATTTTTTTTAATGGTGTGAAGATTATAGGATGTGGGAATTATTTCAGGATGGAGAAAGCAGCATGGTGGTAACTTGACCTCTCGCTCCCAGAAATCCCTAGGCAAATCACTGATATCCCATAAAGCACCGCAAAAACGTCCCAAAAGACAGTGGGCTGGACAGTGGCACAGGGCACACTGGGATACCTACCCATGGTGTGCCAGATTTTACACTGACGCAACACTTATGTTGCGTATGTGTAGCACCAACGAAAGCACCCAAGCGCGCAAGTACCCAAGTGATATACAAAAGTCAACGACTGTTTCCTGATGCAACTTGCACTGACAAAACTTTGTAGTGTAGACATGGTATCAGTCTCTAAAAGTGCTCATGGAGTATTTCCCACCACCACCACCACCACCACTATCCCCTCCTTTAATTTTCGTCTTGGCAATAACACCTAAAGGTGATTGGAAGTTTTCAGATGGAATATTTTTCTGTTAGAAAATGCCAATTTGTCAAAAGCAAAACATTTTGTGGTAACATGTAGATTTTGAGAAGGGTTCAGATGGAACCCTACCTTGCTAGTCATGTTTCAAAACCTGCCTGCTAGGCACGTTTCAGTGAAAAACCTGCTTGGTTTCCTGCCAGCTTGCCTGCCCAGCTCCATGGCAGCTGGCCTGAAGAATTGTCTTAGAGTTGGAACCCAGTGCTTCCGGAGTCGACAGCTCCAGGAGTCTGGGGAGCAAGCTGCCCAGAGAGCTGGGGAGTCCTGACATCCCACAATATTTCATCCCAGAAATACTAAAACATGATGTTTCTGAAATATGCAATATGTTGCTGGGGCTGGCAGGCTCCATGGCACCCTCAACTCAGAACATTCAGGGACTGTCATGGAGCTGGGTATCCTGGAAGCCCTAGCAGCTTCTGATTACAAAACGGCATGTCAGTTTCATTCAGCAACCACCAAGGGTCCCGGGGAGCATATTTCACTCCAGAAATATGTTTTGGTATTTCTGAAATTAAATATTGCAGAACTTCAGTTCACAAAAAATTTAGACTCTTTGGCCCAATTGGGACAAATTTTCTGAAAACTCTTCCATTACTGAAGAATGGAAATTTGATTTCCTGGTCAGCTCTAGTGGCAACTGTTTTGTTTTTACCTTCTGGCACTTTACAGTAAATCAAAGTAATGATCTTTACTTCTCTGCTTCAGAACTCTCAGGCTATACTGTCAGATTCAAGCTCCTGTCACAGTTTTGTTGTGGGTTTTTTAAATATATATTTTGACTTAGGAATATTATTAGAATGGGAGGTTTGATAGTTTATTTTTCCACAAAAAGAAAAGCTGTACTAGGTTATTCAAATCAGCAACCAAAGTTCAAAGGCACCAGGCCCATCTTACCAAATCTAAGCTAAAACAGCATTTCTAAATTACAATTGCTATTGCATATTAGACACTGGGTCTGAAGCACCCCGGAGGGCTCCCTGAGTAATAGCCTGGCAAGGCCTAGTTTGTGGGCTGTGGAAACAAAAGATGTCCAAAGCAGGGCCCACAATGGCACAAGCCTCCCAAAATCCCACATCAGCCAGAGCAAGCTGGGACAGCACTCAAAATGAACTGGGCCTGGTCTGTGGGTTTTGGGACCAAGCTAGCTGGGACATAAGCTGATTCAGTTTCTCATTCAGGCAGCCTTTGCTGGTAGATCATCTATGAAACTCTAGCCAGGTTATAAAGCTTCATGCCCTTGGCAGAATGTGTATAGCAGAGCAGCAGTGGTAACACCACTGGCCTTCCACAGAGTGAATCCACAATCCTACACAACTGCCCTGCAGTGCAGGACATGAGGAGAGGAGAAAGTTGCACCCTGAGGGGGTGAATTTGGTAATTGGTGTACGTTTTGAAATTCCAGCCCTTACTAAAATTGGTGAATAGGGAATCTGAGACCCAGCCACATCCATTTGAGGGGACCCAATTCAGCCTGGAGGCACTGAGAAATCAAGTGTCTATCCCAGTCCTTCTCAAACTGATCTTGGACCACCTGTTGGTAAGGAAGAGCTGGCAGACCACATGAAATCAGCTGCTTCTTAACAGAATTAGATTGCGGGTAGTCCAGAAGAGACACTGGACAAGTTTGAGAATTCTTAGTTTATTCAGAGGAAAGAGCAAAGAATCCTTTGGAATGAAGAGTCTCGGAGAAAAAGTCTTCTGTGGGTGCAAAAGAGAAAAATGTAGCAATGCAGATCCTATCTGACATTGCATGGAGGAAATTTCTTAAGGAGAAGAGTTGCCTCACTAAACAGCAGCATGGCCATATGAATTTGCAAAGCAGCTCAGAAACTACTTTCCTGGAGGTGACAACCTGTCTTTCACTAAAACAAAATAAAAATAAGCATTTGCTTTTAAATGCAGAAAAATGAATGAGAAGAGGAATTGAATATACATCAATGAGGGTAGAAACTCCAAATAAAGTGAAAATGTGTGTGTGTTTGCTGGGTTCCATTTCAAGAACAGTTTTCTGGACTTAGTCAACAGTTTAAACTTCTGTCACAAATGCTCTAACACCTGGTCTATGTGGGGAAAAATGAAATTTTGGAAACAAACTAAAAGACTGTGCCTCATGGCAAGGGAAGCTTAGCAGTAGAAAAGTAAGTAGTAAGATGAAATCCTTGAACATAAAACACCTCATACCTGCCTCTTTGATTTGTATAGATTTTTTCCCCTAAAACTTCTTAACTGCTCCCTGTTTCTTCTGTGTTCATAGCTCATCAAATACAAGTTTTCTGAACTGTATAATCAATTTTGGTGTCATTTCATTTGTGTGTAAGGACTCAAAATATTCTGCCTCGACCCAGTTTGCTTCAAGTTTCCTAATCCTGATTTAGATATAAGAAAATTAACTATTTGAAGTCATTTTAGTGATTTTATATGTTGTCCATGGAGTCTGAACATTGAATTCTCCAAGACATGAGTTTTTCCAGAAAAGAAAAGCTAGTCACTCCCATAGACTTAAATGAGATTTTTCTCTGTACAAGGTGTGTATTTACAAAATGCAGGTACAGCCTCTACAGAGGTGGGGGGGGGTGTTAAAAATATATGATCAAAAACATTGAACAATCTTTATAACTAGTATACTGTACAGTAGCTTTTCTAAATCAGTATAAATAAAATACACAAGCCTATATGAGAGGTTAAGCTGTCTCCTAAAAAAAACAAAAAACAAAAAAAAAAAAAGCCAACCCACTTTTGTTCATTATCCACCAGTAAAATAGCATATATGTTTTTGTTAGTCTAAAGGTGACCCTTTAAGCAGGTGTCTAAGCACTGTGTTTACATACACTTACACAAGATAAAGTGCTGCAGCAAAAACATATTGTCCTAAATGCACTATATAGATTGAAATGCCCCTGTTCGTGTATAAGTGGTGAAAATAAATCAGAGTAATATCTAGACAAAGCTACACTTTGATATATGAAGAATCCTCATGGCTACATGTTTATAGTATGATGAAGTCTAGAATGCCAGACAAGAAAAATGCATTTTGCAGGTGGGCCTAAATCTTTACACAGTTGTGATTTTTAACTAGCCTGTCTGTTTCCATCATGGAATAGCTTCATGACCATAAATACTGAAAACTACTGACAGTATAACTCATCCCTTAAAAAACAGTTTGTTCTAAGTGGCACAGACAGTTAAAAAAAGGTTTTACTTACCCCAGACAAGGACAATGTATCTCAGTGGAATGAAATACAGGATGACTGTGAACACACAGAGGGCAACAATTGCCAGCCAGCTTAAGAATGGGACAGTCCAGTTGAATGTACTGAATGAAAAATTAACATAAGTCAGAAGTCTGATCACTTCACAGAACTAATAAGAGAACAAACAACGGGCAGGCAGACTACAACTCTGTAAATGGAACAGTCAGTACTCAGCAGTGAGAGGACTGAAACTGCATATGAATGCATGGATGCTAAATATGTTGGAGATCTCGGGTTTGATCCCACCCCCTGAGAAGATGAAACTGGGGCTTAGACTCTTTATCCCACGAGAAGATGAAACTGGGGCTTAGACTCTTTATCCCACGCAGGATGGCACCTATAAGTGCCTGTATGCAAGCTGAAAATGCTTATGGCCTTAGGAGTTCCAATACTTTCCCCTATTTTAGCCCCAGATCTCTGCCCTCTGTTCACTTGCTCAAACAGAGTCCAAGGCATCCCTCCACTCTTAACTGGAATGAGAGTATTATACAATGCTGCTTGGGTAGTCTGATCTGATTCTCTCCTGTGCTCTGTCTGAAATACATGGCCAGAGAAAGAAATTAAAAGCTGATCAGAGGGCACGTCTTTCTCTGTTTAACTTCCTGTCAGTGATCGTTCAATCACAGTGCAGGAGGACTGAGTGAAAAGTGTGCCTATGTGCAAGGTAGGCAACCTTTTCACACTAATGTTAGTGGGTTAGGGAAAGGAAGGTACGATGGGTTTTGCTGAAGGTGAGGGACTATATAGGGAGGAAAGGGAAGGAAAAAAGACAGAAGCAGGGCAGCAAAGGAAAGGGAAAATGGGGTGGGGAAAACAAAAGAAGGGAGAGGTCAAAGAGAAAGGAAATTACAATAAGGAAACAAGCTGTACCAATCTCAAAAAAATGGGACGGGCATTATTTGTTCAAAGACAAAGGAAAAACAGAGGGATTGGGCTCCAACGGAAGTTTCAGGGAAATGGGTGGTCACATCAAACCTTCAGATTAAAAAACCCCTAAGTGTGTGTGTCCCAGATCTCAAAGTGTAATAAAGATCTGCTGAGCAGCCAGTTTTGTAGAGCCTGAGTCTGGAAGCAGCTATGTTGTAGGTCTCCCACCCTGAAGTGCAGTGAAGAGATGAAGACCAGATGGCTGATTTTAAAACATCCCAGGGGAGCTTTTGTTAAATGGACTTTGGTTAAAAGGGATTGTTATATAAAAATCACTACTACTCCAAGGATGCTCCCTGGCATTTGTCTTCCCATAAGAAAAGTATGCTTTTGGCTCTAAAAAGGTTGACAGTGTCCCTTTAAATTATTATTAATAGATATGTATCCGGATCATTTTGGCTAAATGATTCTGGCTTCTGTGGTTAAATAATTACTATTGTCTGAGTTGCTAGCTATAATTTTCCTAATGATCTCGGGCTTCTTTTGGTTGTGTTCGTCTTTTTCCTCCCCAGCAATTTTGACATGTCTCCAGAATGAACATTATGTAAGTGTCAATTGCTGTAGGATCACTCCCTAAATCCTGGGGGACACCTGCTCTTTTCCCTTCTTCTGCATGTATTTGGGGGGAAACAGAAGGTTGAGGGTCTGCTCGCATTCTTGTGACTCGCCTTGGGTGCTATGGATCACAGACACCCCATGTGTGGGAACACAGGCTCCTCACTTAGCAAACCTCCGTATGTGCTGTGTTAGCACTGTATTCAGTACAATTTTCCTTTTATATTTTTAGGAACAAATTACAAAGATTTATAGGAAGTGTCATTAATCTCACTTGTTTAGCAAGTTATGTTGCTTTCTTATACAATGGAGCAAAAATATCTCATTTCAAAATGCACAATTTAACAAAAGAATCAAGATGACTTCCCTGTGCAGCCTTTTAATGAAAGGTTTCTTTCAAAAGGAGGCTTGTTTTTAGAGCTTGCACAATATAAAGTGTCTGTGCTTTCCTCTGCTGGTGTGCGTCTGGCCTGGTTTAAAGTTGTATAATGCACTATTTTACACACATACTCCCACTGGAAGAGCTCTCAGGTTTTCCTTTTAAAGCCTTTGTTCTGAAATTCATAGACTACAACTTTCTGTAACACCATTCTCACAGAGTCACAGAGTTTAAGGCCAGAAGGGACCATCAGATCACCTAGTCTGACCTCCTGTTTATCACAGGTCACCAACACCACCCAAAACCCACACCCTAAACCCAAAACTTCTTGATTCTAAAACACTTTCTACTAGCCTATTAAGAGGTGAAGGAAAGCAGCATTTGAGAGCATGATAAGCCTCATATGTCCTGTGGACTGGCCACTTACCAATAGGCCATTTTCTTCTGATTCGCTTCCACTGGGAGTATTTCTTTTGTGGCTATATCACTGTGCACATATTGCAATTTCATAAGCATGGAATATAAATGATCACCTAGGCCAGATTCACCAAATCTAGTACAGAGATGTGTGAAGTCTGGACCCTGGACAGTATTCAAAATGAGGCAGGAAAACAATGCTTTCACTGTCACTCAGGTTTAGAGTCCATTGAGTGTATCACAGGAACCCTGCTGGTAGAGGCTTTTGAGGGGATGCTCTGAATCAGTGCAGCTCCCTACCTTTTTGGCTGCACTGACATAGCAGAAAGGAGGTTGTGAATGCTTTGCACCAAACATTCCATCTTAGGGGGACATGTACCTGACTTTATGTTGGCAGAAGTCCAGGTTGAATTTAGTCCTATCTTTTAGTTGAGAGAATCTTTATGGAATGTTTCTGGTCTCAAATAATAAACATTAAATTACTCATTTATTTAACATGTCAAACACATACTAAACTTCCTGTAATGGGCCAGCATCAATCAAAGGCAAACACTGCATAATTTTGTTTTCAAAAACAATCTATACATATGCTGTATCATTTTAAATCTTAAAAAATAAGCAGTGGTTAAGTATGTTGGTAAGTCATATATTTTATGCACAAAGACTATAAATTACACATAAAATAGGATGAGAAATTGTTTTCAAGGTAACCTGATCTAAATAAAACCTTCTTAGTAATAGAATACATGTGTATCTTTAAAATCTCTGAAATCCTTATTTAGGTCTGCTTATTTCTTTTATCATGACTTTGTATTGATTTTTTTAAAATGTCTGGGTTAAAAAGAGTGTTATGTCTCTCATCTGAAAGACAGTCTTATTTCTTACTTCAAAGCCACAGTTCTGATTCTTTTCCAATTCATATATTTCTAAATTCCAGAATTAAAATGACAGGACTTTCATGCATCCAAGGGCCAGCATAAAGCAAAGTAAATAATGATGAGATTTAGCAATATATCATCCAAAACTGTCGTCCCCGCCAAAAGAATGTAACATTTTGCAGCTTGGATGGAGGGAAAAAATGTGAGCACCATCAGAGAGCAATACAGCACCAATGTGTCAGCACTCACTTCTTTATCCTTTCTCCAAAGGAAGCCACTTCATCAAGGACATTCTGGACACTGACACACACCTCCTGGATGGCATAGAGTTTATTCATAAATCCTTTTCTTTCACTATCCTAAAAGAAATAAAAAGGAAGTAGCAGCAATAATTATGTGAAAACTTTTTTGACTGTACTCATTGTCCTATATATTTCTGAAGTATATTTCAAAATCATACATATTGCAGACATACACAATGCTCATCAGTAAAAAGTCAGCATTTAGAAACTCTTACCACATGGCAGTATCTTAGATACCACAATTCTTTCCCACTACTTTGAATATTGTGTCCAGACAGTGTATAAACCAAGTACATAATGGAGCATAGTTTCATCTGCCACTGTAACAGTTTCCTAAATACATTTCAAAAGTTCAGCTCTCTGGCTTATAGAGGATGCCACTTTCATATCCTATGAACTCTGGTCAGTGATAAGAGTCAAGCAGCTATATTACATCTCAGATTTCTGAACTGCACTTTCTTCATTTGATGTGGGTATCCACATTTCAAGATGATAAAAGCTCCTTTGGAAGTACAGGGAGTAAGAAACCAGACACACTTCAGGTCCTAAGGACAGGCTGCTGACCTTAGAAAATGACTTGTCAAGTTTCTGTATATGATTTTTCTCCCCCCCCCCCCTCACCGTTGGGCAGGGATTACTTTAAATTTGACTGAGACACTATTGGGAAATGCCAAATGAATTAACTTGAGTGTGATAGGAAGGTTTGCAGCTCCTCCCTTCAGCTCTGAATATTATAGACATACAAAAAGAAACCCTTGCACTGCTGATCCTATGCTGCACCCACTATGCTGCTATCATCTATTCACATTCCAATTAAATGTATAGCCTGTTAGGACATCCTGGTACACCTACAGCACAGCAGGTGCAGTCTCCCCAGACAAACCTGTGTGCACTATTTAGCAGCAGACAGATGTGTTTTTAAATTGTTGAGGTCACTGGTATGTCTGACAATCATTCCACTGAATTTAGCCAATGAGCACACGCCCTCTTCCCAGGAGAGGTGGCATTCTGTATGGTAGTTTGGTTACTTCCTTAGCCAGGTTTCCAAACTGTATTGGATTTTGATTCATAGAGCCATTACTTTATCTACATAAGAAGATTCCAGGATTGTCACTCTGTGTTGTCACTCTGAAGCCTAGAACATCCGTGTTGTTGTAGCCACGTTGGTCCCAGGATATTAGAGAGACAAGGTGGGCGAGGTAATATCTTTTATTGGACCGACTTCTGTTGTTGAGAGAAACTTTCAAGCTCACACAAAGCTCTTCTTCAGGTATTGGAGAAGAGCAGCTCTGTGTAAACTCAAAAGCTTCTCTCTCTCTCACCAACAGAAGTTGGTCCAATAAAAGGTATTACCTGACCCACCTTGTCTCTGTACAGTCAGTGTGAAGCAATGGAAACAGCTACAAGCATGGTTGAGAGTTCTTGTTTTGTTCCGAATATCACCAGGTTCAATCATCACAGATTTGCAGTCCGTGGCCATCCAATTTTTAAGTTCTCAGCCATTTTTGTCTTTTTTCCACTTTATAATATATGGAGATATACCTAGCTCATAGAACTGGAAGGGACCCTGAAGGGTCATGGAGTCCAGCCCCCTGCCTTCCCTAGCAGGACCAAGTACTGATTTTGCTCCAGATCCCTAAATGGCCCCCTCAAGGATTGAACTCACAATCCTGGGTTTAGCAGGCCAATGCTCAAATCACTGAGCTATCCCTCCCCTCCATGAATTATGAATTATACCCATGTGACAGCATGCACCTAGTGTTAATATAAAGGTCTAATTAAGTATACATCCAATTTCATTATCTTTTTCAACTTTTAAGATCCTTTGATCAATTTTTGGGGGGGAAATGACCAAAACAGGATGACCATTTGCCTCTGAAAACTAGGAATCATCCCTTATAAGTCCTTTTCATGCTGATGGTTTTACTAACAGCAACATTTTGTCTGTGTTTTTTGCCTCCTGAAGGAACCGTTAGTCAGCGGAACAGATTAAACTGACAACAAGTAGGCTAAGCAGATATGCACCTGAAGGACTACTCACAAGGTACGTCCCGTGTTGATACTCTGTTCCCTCCCACCAGGAGACCTCCCCAAGAATCCTCACCCACTAGCCACATAGCATCAGATCCATATGGAGTCAGATTCTACCACTGAAAAATGCTGCATGTAACGACTCTACCACTACAGTGGCTAAAAGTCATTTTCTCCTGGCCTTTCTCAGAACATACGTTATTCAGAGGTTTGATAAATAGGCCAAAAATTTACTAATGGATTGATTCACTGTCATCCTGCCTATAATGTATTTTCTTAGAAGCGTTCTATTTAAAAAGATGCTTTTCAGGGTTAGCAAAGTTTTGAAAAGCAAAATGTTTGGATAGAAATGTTTTACTTTAAAACTTCTTCCATTACAAAGTACATACTAACGTGGTCCCCTATGAATGAAGTAATTACTCTTTATATATTGTATCTGACCCAAAACCACAGTAGGTAATGGAATTGTTCTGTGTTGCATTCTAATATCTCTTACTTTTTCCACTAATGTTCAATAGTTTGAGAGTAGAAAATGCATTGGTATATTTCTTATAGTGTCATTTTTGCTTTTTTCCTTATAAACCAGCTTGGATGAGGGAAATATCATCTAGTGTTTAAACATCCAAAGGTTCTCTAGTGACACTGGTTCAAAAACTGCAGTGTCAAGATTTCTTCTGAAGATGTTAAAAGAATTGAGGCACAAAAGATGGGTTGCCTGTAATGCAGCAATCATATGAAGGATATATATGACAAAACTATTTCTAATGATTCAGTATACTTTAAAAGCTGTAAATACCAGGGGATGCAAAACACGCAAGTCATTTTGAACCCACTTATAAGAGTCAGATTGTATCCTCAATTCATTTGTGAGGTTAATAACCATATTGCTGTTAGTTCAAATAATGTATTGATCAAGCAAAAATGAAACAGTGGTACCCTTAGCCCACCCAACAATACTGAAGTCTGTTTTTGAAGTTTTTTTGTTGAAGTATGCCTACTTTTATCTGTTATAGAATGTCCGGGGAGATTGAAGTGTTCTCCTACTGGCTTTTGTATGTTACCATTCCTGCTGTCTGATTTGTGTCCATTTATTCTTTTACGTAGAGACTGTCCGGTTTGACCAATGTACATGGCGAAACCCATTGCCTGCTCTGTCCCCATATCTACTCTAGCGATACCAGAGGACCCAACCACATCCACCACACCATCAGGGACTCATTCACCTGCACATTTACTAATGTGATATATGCCATCATGTGCCATATGATATCATGCCCCTCTGCCATGTACATTGGCGAAACTGGACAGTCTCTACATAAAAGAATAAATGGACACAAATCAGACATCAGGAATGGTAACATCCAAAAGCCAGTAGGAGAACACTTCAGTCTCCCTGGAACTTCTATAACAGATTTAAAAGTAGCCATCCTTCAACAAAAAAACTTCAAAAACGGACTTCAAAAAGAAACTGCAGAACTAAAATTCATTTGTAGATTTAACACCATTAATTTGGGCTTGGATAGGGACTAGGAGTGGCTGGCTCACTACAAAAGCAATTTTCCCTCTCTTGGTATTGACGCCACCTCATCAGTTATTGGGCGTGGACCACATCCAACCTGATTGAATTGGCCCTGTCAACACTGGTTCTCCACTTGTAAGGTAATTCCCTTCTCTTCATGTGCCAATATATTTATGCCTGTATCAGTAATTTTCACTCCATACATCCGAAGAAGTGGGGTTTTTACGCATGAAAGCTTATGCCCAAATAAATCTGTTAGTCTTTAAGGTGCCACCAAACTCCTCATTGTTTTTGTGGATACAGACTAACACGGCTACCTCAGATACATGAAAAGAAATCTGTTTTTTAATATAGTAGGAAACAAATAAACCACACTTCAGCCACAGCTGCTTTCTGCTCTTTATACTATATGTAGTTTTGCTTCTTCAGTTTACATTCTCAGATGCTGCTTTCGTTATAAATGTATCTTGATTCATAATCAAATTGTGTGAGAAAAGAATTATAGCTATGTAATAAAAACAATGCCCTTTGTGACGTCTCCAAAACTCAACAGGGATTACTTTAGGAGATCCTGAGGCTATTTTTCTTTACAAATATTTTACAAGACAAACTTGTACCATTTTTGAAAGCATGTCTGTTCTAAATTATTCCCTTAAAAAAAAAAAAAAAGGACGCAATCACCGTTCCTTCCCCCCATCTTCTGAGCTTAGAGGAAATTTGTTGACATATTCTGAGGCAGGCATAGACAAAACAGCACAGGAAAGATGAGGCAGTCAGAAGGATCAGGGTTCGGCTTTGCTTAAACTAATTCCACATGCCCCTGCTCCAAAGATTTGTAGAGAAAATAATCTGGGATAGGGAAAAGCTGCACATATTTTTTTTCCAGTAAGATGCTGTGTTAGCAAATAGAACATATGAGCCACTTCAGAGAACCAAGGTCCTTAATAATCCATTTTTCAAACACTACTGGCATTTCCTTTCCAGACAAAGATGGACTGTGACGGGAATCAATTTGATCGTTTATGTGGCTACAATTGCCAAGTTTCTGGAAATAATTGCCATTTAAATACTGGATAAAATTTATGATATGAAGCCAACAACAGTTTTATTACTATTTAATTTCTATGATTTGTTTGTTTACAGTAGGCTTAAGGTAACTCAAAAAGCAAGATGTTTGGCGAGGGATGGGTTTAAGAATAAACCACAAAAAATGTCAAATTAATGTTGGTCTGACTTGAATTCGCAAAAGGAAGGGAATTCAGAGTAAGGATTGAGATTGTCTTCTCATAAATTGTGGTTTACAGTGGATATACTGCCTGACAAATAAAACCACTTGGCACTGATACAGTGATTTTCAATCATCTCTCTATTTTAGATACAGTGAATCTGAGGAAGAAAGTTAAATGATTTCTCCCAGATCACATTGCTGATCCTTATGAGAGACACACAGAATATAACCCTGCTCACCTGCGTCTCATGCCCTACCACTGGACCATACTTCCAATAGCATGCCACAATGCGGTGATTTAAGAAAAGAGTAACAGCTCTAGCACCATTTTGGGGAGTTAAAGGGCAACCCAGAAGCATGTATTTTAAAAAAGGAAAAGGGGCAAAAATAAAAAGGATTCTTCACTCATGTTGCTGTAAATCAGGAGTAACTCTACTGAAGTTAATTGACTCAAACATATGAAGAACTGGTTTTAAGTGACAGAACATTTTAAAGGTAGAAATCAAAGCTCTGAATAGGTTACAGTGGATAAATGCCCTAGACGTAGATGTAACTTGACTAACTGGAAGGAGTGGGGCAGTTTTGGAAACAGGACAGAGATGGGTGAAGTTGAAGCAGGGGGAAGAATCACAAGTGGAAGTAGGTAGTTTCTAAGTTTTTAGGCAGTGCCGTGGTGGGGAGCAGGAAGACAGAGCATCCCTCATTTCCTGAGCCTTTCTTCCCACCTGCTCTCTCAGGATAAGGAGCAGCAAGGTGTGTGTTGGGTGGTTATTTGTACAAAGGCTGAAGCTGACTGGCCTGTAATAGATAAAGCAGGAGAAGAGGAAACTAAGCTATCAATGGTAGAAGACCAGATATGAATCTTCTCATTGTGCCATATGGAGTTTTTTCTAACCTATCCCACGGTTGTGGTAAAGACAAACATTTAATTCTTTGCCTCTGTCCCAGTGAATTACCAGTTACTGCACATCAGTAGGGACTCAACCTCTGACCTTCAGCACTGAAGAAGTGGGCTGTAGTCCACAAAAGCTTATGCTCTAATAAATTTGTTAGTCTCTAAGGTGCCACAAGTACTCCTATTCTTTTTTCACTAAAACCAAAGGTCTCAATAATTTGAGATGAGGAAGAATTACTTTAGCAGTAGGAATACCATCTGCAAAATCCTACCCAGCAGCCCCATTCCAAGTCATGCGTCTCCCCATCAATATACACTGCTTTTACAAGGTTTCAGAGTCGACTGCTTCTCCCTATGAGGAGTTTCTCATCTTCTCTGCAGATAAGAGTGATTAGATTTGGGTCAGTCTCAGTAGTAGAGTAGATGCAACATCAAAACAGAAGGAATCACATGCAGTGCCTCCCCTGACTGAGTTTCAACCAGTCTCACAGTTGAAATGCACTGGGAAATGTCCATTCAGCCACCTGTGAATTAGACCCATGTCAGTTGGGAATGCCTTAGTCCTTTATTGGCAGGAATTGTTAATGCTTCCCTTAGGGAGGTCAAACCGGCAGCTATTGTTAAACACTATGCTATGGCCTGGCCCTGGCTCATAAAAACTGTCACTAGGTATTAACAACCTCACAATTACCTGCCAGACTGTAACCCCTGATTTCTGGGGAAGATCACTGGGAAGGTGATAGCAGGCCAACCCCAATAGTTTTTGATTTTCTCCAGTTTTTCTAAACCAGTATCAGTTGGGCTTCAGACCTGGGCATGGCACACAGATGATTCATTAGTGTATCATTTCCTCCGGGAAATGAGAAGAAGTCAGACATCCACAATGATACTACTAGATCTAAGCAGGCTTTGATGCTGTGGGTGCTGCTGATTTGTCCCCGGGACCTGATGGGGCTCATAAATGATCTGGAACTGGTTTCATTCATTATTTTTGTAGTGATCTCAGAGGCTTAGGATGTTTTAATTGCTCTTCTTCCTTACACTTATCACCTGGGGAGTACCATAATGGTGCAATTTTGTCATCCTTCTTATTAACAAGTATGTGAAGAGATTGAGAGATTCTTTCAATGGCAGTTGAGGGTGTCTAACAATTTGCAGAATCCAGTCCTTAATCTCCTAGCTAGTGATATCCCACATCCTGGTCCTTTTTCACAGCAGCTAGTTGGATCCTGAAGAGAGAGATGGGGTACCAGTATGTGCTTCCCATTTTGAGCAAATCTTGTAGTTTCCTAATCATGTAAAGGGAATGCAGATACTGGGGGGAAGGGAGACTTATTATATTGTAATTTATTTTACGTATTACATAATACATTATAGTCATTCTGAGAGAGACTTATATCATGAAGCAACGTTCTGGACTTCCCAAGCCAGCCCTTTGGAGTCCACTGTTATATGAAAGGCCAAGGTCTACTGATGTTATGGAATGGGAAGGTCCTGAATCATAGGTTGTCTAATTCAGCCAAGAAATATGAAAAAGCATAACCTTACAATAGTCATTACCTATCATGAAAATGAACCATTGAGACAAACAATAATCAGAGCTTGATTTTCAGATTCTGGCCTCCAATTGTGCATTACAACTTTTCACAATCACATTAATGACTGCACTTTTGGTGTACTGACACCTATATGCAAAAATGCCAAATGTTTGACCTGCAAATTCCATTTGCTAACATAATTCTGTATATGCCAATTCTACCACTTGCATCTACAGATATTAGTGCACAGATAGTATGTGCATGCACAGTTGCGTGCCTTACTGAAAGTCAAAACTGGGGGGCAAAAGGCCAAATGACTATTGACAACACTTTATGGAGAAAAGGATATTTGTGGTTATCAGTTATTAAAGTAAAACAAGGTTACTAACTAATAAGTGTTCAATATTTAAAACTGCAGAAACTAGGCAAGAAACAATGTAAACATACAGAGAAAACACTAGAGTCACTGTTTATGAAGACACCATGACTATGAGCATGAACATTATCACAATCTGCTCTGCCTCAAACATACCATGCAGAGCTGATAAAAAACATTTTGAATCTTCTGTTGTGTGTGACTTTTTGGCATTTCTACCCATGTTACAAATTAGACTTTTTACGTGTGAACTGCTGCTATAATAGAATATAAATATAAATTTAACCAAATTAAGTCAAGAGCTACACTGATAATCTAAGGAAACACAGGCAACATTAAAATCTCTATGTTGTAAAAAAAGAACATTATAAAGACAATTTTCACTTATCTTAAATATAAAGATTTTATTTTCAATTTCTTTATTTTCTCTCTGCTCCTTCCCCTCCCCCCCACTGTTACCAAATACAATTTAAATCTTTTCCTTCATGATCTTACTTTGGCCGATTTTGGTGAACATGACATATTTATGAACTACTGTTTTCAAAAATATTCTAAAACAAAATGATGCTTCACGAGGACAGCAGGTTTATCTATTGCTTGCATAAATACTTAGTTCCTTATGTTTCTAGCAGTCTATTGCGGGGTAAATCATTGGGAGAAAGGGAATCTATCAGGCATGCCTCCTGAAAGTGCAAGATTGAAAATCCTGAGATTTTCCTTTTGGCTGACCGTTTCCTTTTTAAATGGGAAAAATAAAATCTTCTATTTTAAGTGAAACTGAATCATGCTGGAACTGAAAAACTATTTTCTTTGTGGCCTGCCTGTATAGTATTCTTTTCTTTTTAGTCTAGTCAACATCACTTTCACAAAGGAGAAAGTCCCACATAGACTAAGACTCAGGTCAGAGGCCTAAGGTTAGGCCAGTGTGCTGTCAGCTCAGTTATTGGCCTAACATTTTAAAATTTTCAAAAACAGATTTGTTGTCCATGGGAATATGGGGTATATGTAGGTCTCACTATATTCGAGAATATTATTGTCACCAAGTTGGAGGACAATCTTTTTTGTATCTTAAATGCTTGTCAGGCTGTAAAATTATTGGGATGAAATAACAAAGATATATAATAATTTGTTCTGGTTATTGTTTGTACTGTGTGTTTTTGTGACCATAGAACAACAATTAGCCACAAATGGGAAAATCTAACACACCGGCAGGATATTCCATCAGCCCTGCGAAGCTACAGTACAGCTGTCAGCTACAGTAAGACAATTTAAACTTGTACCCATCCTATCTAGATACTTGCCCCAGGACTGTAGTATCTGAGTGTCTCAACTCCCCTGTGAGGCAGTGAAGTATTATCCCCATGTTACTGATGGGAAATTACGGCAAAGAGAATAAGTACATTTCCCTAGATCACCTACAGAGTGTAGAAATTGAACCCAGATCTCTTGATTCCCAAGCTTGGTCTTTAATCAGAAGGCTATTCCATCCCAGGTTCAAATAGTTCCCCCCTCTCCTTAATACCTTTGGTAGTGGATCAGCTCTTTGCTTGTGTCAGCTCTGGGCATTCTTCCATAGCACCCCAAAGAAGCCTCAAACCCTGGCATTCTGGGGTATCACTAATGGGTTGTCTTCAATACTTATTTACATTGAGTTAGAACCCAGCCTTGAGGAGCTGCATTAATGAGCATGACTTGTCCCTATCTACACTGATGACTAAGTTTCAGTTAATGTTGTGTCAGTTAACATAACTCCTCAAGGTTTTGTTCTAGTGTGATGTACATTTTTAGCAAAGACAAACTGTAAAAGTAAAACCACAAAGGAATCACAATTTAAAACAGGCAACAACAGATCTTGCCAATGTTATTGGAAAGACGTCTACCTCCTCTGGGAAAGGCCCTTGATGTTGGACAGGCTGGAAGCAATGTAGGGAGAAGAAAAAGCACAGAAATTCCCCCTGAAAATTTCTTATGAAGATAAGGGGATTGGAAGAGCGTTGAGGAGCCAGAAATGGAAACTCAAAAAGGATCGGGGGTTAGATAAGCATATGAACTTTTGGATGCTTATCCAAACTAGACCTCCAAGACTTTTGAGATTCAACCTTCATTAACAAGACTATTCAATAAAAAATAATGAACTGTTTGATATTGAAAATTTAAAATAATTTTCAATAACTTCTTTATTCATAAGAGTCATTTTTCAATGTACGTCTCTACAGTGCTCCACTCTATAAAGAGGGCTGATTATGTAGTTCTGCTGGAATTATGTTAATTTATCATTTTAATCGTAATTATGAAGTAGATTGGCTCAAATATAGTAGATGTAGAAGTTAGACCGATGTTTCAGTTTAGACCACGGAACGTAATTTTCATTTTCTCTTTGAAAACATTAGGATAAACAAGTTCACAGATATAGAACCTAAATAGTCAAGATCATCTTCATCATACAGATTTATGACATTTTAACTCAGTGTCAGACTATGCTTTGAAAATTTATTTTGTTTTGAAAGTCCTTGTCAATAAGATATTATGATGTTATAACTCTCTCTTGAGTCCAACTAAACAAACAGAGATGAAAATTTAGGCTAAATTATAGCTAGATCTGCACACCCAAGAGAGGGGCGTCTAATAGAGAGCTGCTGTAAATGCTGCTGCTGCCTCAGTACTGCAGCTCCAGGAAGGATGCACCAGAGAGAGGAAAGCTTAAAAGATGCTACCACTGCTGCAACAGTGGTCACCCAGATAGAGACTTACTTGCTCAAGAACAGATATCAGAGAGAGGAACCTATAAATCCTGGCTCCTTTCTAATCAGTGTCTAGATCCTATTGCTCCAAGTGCCTCACTGCTATGGTTGTTTCACAGTTATTTCCACCCACCCACCCATACACACCCCACCTTTTTTATTGGATCAGGGGTTTCCAAGTCAATGATGTTTTGATTCTTAGCTGCTGAAATTATTTGCTTCGACCTTTTGATTCCTAAAAATACTAAGTGACAGGGAATTCCCCCCCCCCTTGATTTTAATTGTAAGTTACCTGGGCGTGGTCACAGAGAGCATACTGTACTCGAGGGCTCTAAACACACCTCCCCTACAGAGACCAGGTTAGCTATTGTATATACAGTATCTGAGGGAAAATAACATAGGCCATACTTAGAAGATAGGGGATTCTATCCTGGGAAGCAGTGATTCTGAAAAAGATTTGCGGTCACGGTGGATATCAGCTGAACATAAGCTCTCTGAGTGACACTGTGGCCAAAAGAGCCAATGTGATCCTGGGATGCATAAACAGGGGAATCTTGACTGGGAGTACTTGGGCACTGATGCAACCACAGCTAGAATACTGCAAGTTCTGGTGCCCACAATTTAAGAAGGCTGTTAATAAATTAGAGAGGGCTCAGAGAAGAGCCATGAGAATTATTAAAAGATTAGAAAACCTGTGTTATAGTCGTAGACTCAAACAGTTCAATATGTTTAGCTTAAAGAGAAGGTTAAGGGTGTAAGTATCTAAATGGGGAACAAATGTTTAATAATGGGGTTTTTAGTCTAGCAGACAAAGGTATAACATGATCCAATGGCTGGAAGTTGAAGTTAGACAAATTCAGACTGAAAATAAGGTGTAAATTTGTAATAGTGATAGTAATTAACCATTGGAACAATTTACCAAGGGTAGTGGTAGATTCTCCATCAACAACAATTTTAAATCTATATCAGCTGTTTTTCTAAAAGATCTGCTCTAGGAATTATTTTGGGGACATTCTATGGCCTGTGTTATACAGGAGGTCAGACTAGATGATTACAATGGTCCTGTCTGCCTTGAAAGATATGAATCTATTCCCCTAAACAAGAATCTTTTGTTGCTGACCAACCAAAATGTTTTGGCCACTTTTTTCAGTTTATTGATTTAATTTAATGTGACTTATCATGAAAAACCGGAGGGGGAAAAAAGACTACATTCCTGGGAGAATTATTTCTATGGATCAACAGTTCAGTTTAACACTACAGACCAGACCCTCAGCTGATATGTATCAGTGAACTGGCACTGAAGCCAAGACTGCTAAGCTGATTTACTATGATGAAGATCGAGCCCTAAAATTTTAAACTGAAAAGATCAGTCTCAAGTACTCGCTGCTAACGCAGATTCTTTGCATATAGTATTAAATACTGGGATTAAAGATATTGGCTTGATTCTTAGCTGGTGCTAATCGGTATAGATTCATTGAAACCATTCATTCTAAATAGGATTCTATAAAAACAGTATTAAAAGTAGTAACTTGGGAGTTCTGGGCTTCCTAGCTCATAATGAAAGTTCTAATGGTGGCAAAAACATCTTGGGAGAAGTTTTGAGACTGAATTTCAAAGCAGCAAATCAATCTTTACAGAGCCTACAACATTTTTACTAGAAGTTCAAGAGGTGATGGTAAATAAAGAGGTGAGCTTAGACCCTGAAGTGCAAGATGTACCACTATGATCATCTCTTCAGTTACCACCTCACAGAGATCTTATTTCTAGAGCAAAGATGGTTAACTAAGCGACCTTTGAGTGTATTGAATATATTTATTTCAAGGGATAATTAAATTATTCAAGCACGCTGCTGAAGATTAATGTAACTGAAGACAGAATTTTAGAAAAAGCACTACTGCTTCTATGAGTTCTCCTGATAAGGTTTAAGTTTGGCTAAAATATATTTTTATCCCCAGTTACAACAAGGAGAAAGGTGAATGAGTTGTGAGACATTAGAGGGTAGAGTAAAGAAATCCATCTGTCTGTGCATTGTTAGCAGCATCTATCTCAGTGATACTCAGACTGAGGCTTTCAAGCCACAGTGGCTCTTTAATATGTCTCATGCAGCTCTTTGCAGCACATATTAAAACACCGGGTGATTGAATATATAATATTACAATAAATGAAACAATGGAATCATACTATTACTGTGGCTCTTTTGGGTAAAGTTGATCTCTAATCTGGCTCCTGAACCACTGAGGTCTGAGTATCACTGATCTATCAACACCCTCGGGGCACTTTCAGCAAGGAGCTGGATGCCTGGACCAGAGATCCCAGGCTAAAATCCCATGATGTGCTGGGAGGAAGTGTCCCAGAGAGGGGTCTTAGGAGGCACACAGACTGCTTATTATCCACTATACCAGCTGACTGAGGGGCCAGTTAAGGAGCAGGTTGAACCTACTTGAGAGTTACTGCTTGATCCCACTGAAGGCTGCAGGACTTCAAAGGTTTGATAGGCTAGAGCTTCCACAGTGTTGAGACTCCATCCTAGAGCTGCCAGCCTATCTGCAAGGAAGTCAGAAAGGCTCAGTGAGACCCACGGATGCTCCATACTGGTCTGCCTGGTGATTCTATAGGGCACTCCTCCAGGTCAGAGAGGCGCCTTGGGATAATCTTTCTTGGGAACAAAGCAAGCAGTCCTCTTCTACAAAGGAGGCCCTGCACTTGCAACAGGATACATACTCCTTTTGTTCCTTCTGCTTCACGCTGCTGAGTTTGTCTACTTTAAGGTCCTGGGGACAGGTAAGGCTAATCTGCCATAAGGAAGGAAGCAGGGGACAGAAGAGGAAGGAGATAGCAGACATGGAAAGGAATAAGTTTAAGGCAGATGGGAATGTTCTGAAGATAAAGCTGAGCCCTTCCCCTGTATTAAGTGACTGATACTATCTGACAATTCACGGTCAGGTGAAGGATCCAGCAAGAGCTGGCAGAAAAATGGGGTGAATTTTCATGAAAAAATTATCCCCTTTGTTTAGCTGGAAAACTTTGAAATTTAACATTTTTCGACTAGCTGCAGTTTCAACCATCAGTTTAGAATTATCAAGCCCACTGAATCTACGACCTTGAGATACAGGTTCTCCTGTCACAATATGATGTTAATGTGTAAGTATTTCCAGGGTATTTTCTACATACATTATATCCTTCTCATGCTTCATCAGAAAAAAATCACCTATTTTTCCATATTCATACAGGGCCCCAATGAATTAAAGTCTGAGTAAAAACTGATTAAGGTCCTTAGGATTTGGAGTACAAGTTACATTAAAATTTAAAAAAGGTGCTTACAAGCAAATATTTACATAAACATCTATTTGCTTCTTCAAATAAACAAACATTAAGCCATTAGGACTTGCCAAAGCTTTGTGTATGTACAGTGTGTATACACTTATTACAATACAAAACCTCGTAGAAAAACCTGCTAGGTTGTTTTCAGTCACCTTAGGTGAATTTGCTTTTGAGAGATTAATAATGAAACTCTCAGTTGAAGGGATAATGAATGTGAATGTTTCAGATGGCAGCACAAAAACTGTTAGAATTAAATGCAAACTCCACATGATTAGTGCAGCATTAAGAATGATAACTGAAAAACACAAATGGCAAAAAGCACACGAAATGTTAGGCTACTCTTGATAATGTTAACTTGCTACTTATGCAGCATTTTGGATCACTGATGATGATGATGATATAATATACTAAAGCAGGGGCTCTCAACCTTTTTCTTTCTGAGGCCTCCCCAACATGCTATAAAAATTCCACAGCCCACCAGTGCCACAACAACTGTTTTTCTGCATATAAAAGCCAGGGCCGGCGTTAAGGAGTAGCAAGCAGGGCAATTGCCTGAGGCCCCATGCAACAGGGCCCCCCGAGAAGCTACATTGCTCAGGCTTCAGCTTCAGCCCCAGGTAACAGGGCCCATGGCCTCTGGCTTCAGCTTTTTGCCCTGGGCCCCAGCGAGCCTAACGCTGACCATGCTTGGAGGACCCCCTGAAACCTGCTCGCAGTCCCCCAGTGGTTGAGAACCACTGTATTAAAGCATACAGTCAGCAACATAAGCAGAAATCCAGTATACTGGAACAGAGTTGTATGTGTTTATATTTTATTTTCTCATCTTTGAAAAGAAAATAAGAAATAAGCAGCACTACTCTGGTTCCCCATCACCTCTGGCTGCCCACTCTCCTGACCTCTGTGACAAGTCCACCATCCCCTTCCCAGAACTCCCTCTGATTACATACTGAAATTTGAACATGGAGATATGGATGTTTGGAGGGTTTCTGAAAGCTGTGAGAACTAGTGGGCCTGACAGCAGCAGAATGAAGGGAAACCAGAGGATTCCTACAGTTTAGGGTTTTGAGTTTATCATACAGGGGAAGATTCTGGACGGTTTGGCAGATGAACTGCAAGCATGAGTGAAACAGTGGAAGACGGGGTGAATTAAAAGAATTTGACAGTTGATGAAAGATATCATATTTGGATCACATTATACACCCAGTGGGCCTGCAGGCCTTTGCATGCAGTGTCACTTTCAAGGGTGGAGGAAGACCAGCAGAAAGATCTCCAGACCGCTACATGTAATGATGTAATCTAAAAAGTTAAATCCAAATCTTCTTTTATTTCTACAAGTGGTTGTACAATCATATTTTGGCCCAGGATTCCACACGGGAGGGAGGGGGCATCTGCTCTGAAGGCCTGGATGGGGATTCGTAGTGTTTCCCAATTATCTTTGACCTTGGCAATCGCTCCTCCCCTTCTGCAAGGTTGCCATCCCTGTGCAACTGAGGGAATGACACAGTACACAAAAGATGCAGTATTTTTACAATACTTTTTTATTAAAATTCCCCTGGGTTTTGTCAGTGGAGGGTATGATCGGGCCCCTTTTTTTTCCAAAACAGAAAAATCCTGGCTTATTTTAGTGAGATTAACAAAAAGAAAACATCACCAGCCACAGTATGAATTCAATGACAGCTCTCATCTTCAACATTTGGCAGGCAGGTTTTGTATTATTTATTGTCTAGTAAATAAAGTTTAAATGTTTTTCAGCCTTGGTTGCAAACTATCTACCCGTTTGCAGTCCAACAACAGCAGGGAATAAAAGCTGTCATCATCTAATGTCTTTTTTCTCCTCTGTGTGCCTCTTTTCCATAGATTTCATTACTACTACTGGATCTGCACATGTTGTCATATCTAGGGCACAGCAGTACTAAGTAAACAGGGAGGAGAGATGTGAAATTTTTATCATCATTGAAACAACTGGTTGGGAGGATATACTGTATTCAACCTTTCCCAAAGAAAACAAAATCAGGAAGAGAGCAGGTGCTATTCCTCCAGAAAATGATCTGCACTTCTCTAGTCTGACAGTTTGAGATTAAATGCACAAACACCTCTGAGATGTTTATACTTCACTGCAAAATTGTTAGGAACAGACTGCTGAAAGCAACCCGATCAGGATTAAAATAGCTTTTTAAAAGGGCCAGATTTATATTACATGATTTTAGTAATATACAGAACAGTTCTAAGTTGATTGCTGTTGAAAATGTATTGATTATTCCTTGTTGTAACAGGATCACTTGTCCCTTTTAAACACTAGAGGCCCAGGGTAAGCCAACCTTAGTAACTAAATAGGCACATATGCATGGGATCAGGTATTTCCCCTATAAGAGCAGTAGAAAGCTTCAGCCAGTGGGGGACGGGGGTGGGGGAGGGAAGAGGGGGGTGAGGTGCTTTGGGAGAGAACCAGAAGAAGCTGTGGCAGAAACTTCGGAAGAGCTGCAGTGAAGTAAGGTTTGGGCCTGGAAGTCAGAGAGCTAGCGATGGCTGAGGGCCAGGGAGAGTGGACTCCACATGAGTAGAAAAAGACCCCAATCAGGTAGCACTGTTAGTGGCCTGCGAAAGCAGGGAAGAGCTCCAAAGAGCAGGCTTGGGGGGAAGAAGAGAAGCCCCAGGACTTTGGTGTTTTATGCCAATAAATTAGACCCTGGAAAAAGGGGCATCATTGATCAAAAAAAACTGTGTATAGTTTATTTAAGGAAGCCCATTATGGGGGAAACTGAGGCAGGGCTGCTGCAGAGCAGCCCCAGGCCACAAGGGGGTACTGGAGAGATGACCTGCCGTATAACACTCATGAAGTATGTTGGGGGCACAATTGTGAGCCAGGAGGTGGTGCTGGAAGATGTGATGGTTAGAAATATTGATAACTAGGTATCTGATGACTGAGAATCTTTTGGTGGTTTTCTATGCAAAGAACATGCAAGACAAGCAAGTGCTAATGTGAAACCTGCGGTTGTAGCATACAACTTAAACAGTAACAGGGCAGTGTAGGAGAGAGGTCCTGTGTCTGAAAGACATTCTGGCCAATTTCAGTCAATGAGACTTTTGCCATTAACTTCAATGGAGCCAGGATTTTACTCTACATTTAGAGTAACAGAAAAGGGCTTAAATCCAGTACCTCTATGGTTACATTTACACAGAAAAACGACAACAACAAGACAGCAAGTCTCAGAGCTCGGGTCAACTGACTCAGGCTCGTGGGGCTCTTGCTATGGGGCTAAAAATAGCAGTATAGACTTTCCTGCTCGGGCTGGAGTCCAGGCTCCAAAACCCGGGGATGGTAGCAGAACCTGGGCTCCCACCTTTTTCAGGAATGTCTATGCTATTTTGAGCCCTGTATAGCACAAGGCGAGCAAGCCGAACTCAGCAAGGCTCTGAGACTCACTGTCATGGGTTTTTTTGTTTGGGGGCTTTTTTTTTTTTTTTTTGCTGCAGTGTAGATGTACCTTGTGGAAGCTCTCTTTGAAATGATTCTAGTTCCATGTGCAGGGCTATTAGGTAGTCTCAATGTACGGAGGACAAGATGGTGCAAAGAAAAGAGGGTTAAATTCATTAGGAAATGGGGAAGCTTTTTCCTCACTTAAATCAGTTAGTATATCAAAAAGATGGAAGGTAGCAAAAGTACCTGGTCTTTAAAAAAAAAATCGATTAAGTGGTCCTTGGAATTACAGCTCAATAAACCTTACATCAAGACCTGGTAAACTAGATAAAACAATTAAATACAGAATTATAAAAAAACCTAGATGGGCATGATAGATTAGGGACAAATAGTATGATTTTTAAAGGAAAACTGACGGTCTAATTTACTGCAGTTCTTAGAGCGTAAAGAAAAGAAAGGGGAAAGGAAAAACAATCGACAATTTATTTGGCCTTTTAAAACGCCTTTCATGTAGTCCCTGACAAACGGGTATTAAAATAACTAAGGAGTCAGGAGTGAGAGGTAAAATGCTTACTTGGGTTGGAAACTGGCTAAGAGACAAAAAGAGAGTAGGAATATGTGGTCAATTTCTAACATTTCATAAGGTTAACAATAGAGTGCCACAAGATTCTCTATAACTAATTGTTATTAATTCATTTATTAATGTGCTGGAAAAGAAATGAAGATTGAGGTAGCAAAATTTGCAGATGACAGAATTATTTAAGCTAGTCAATACCAGAGAACACTCTGAGGGACCTAACAAATCTAAACAAATGGGCAGCACGGTGGCAGATTAATTTCATTGTTGACAAATCAAATTATAATCAGGTATTATTATAATATTATATAAATCAATTATATGCCATCACCTGGAATACTATGTTCAAGTTCATCTTTAAAAAGGGCAGAAACAGAAAGGATGCAGACACGGGCAATGGAAATGATTAAAAGCACGGAGGAGAGACTGAAAAAAGATAGTTACCTTTTCCGTAACTGGTGTTCTTCGAGATGTGTTGCTCATGTCCATTCCATATTAGGTGTGTGCGCTCGCCACATGCACTGGTGCTGGAACTTTTCCCCTCAGCAGTATTCGCAGGGGACTGGCTCTAGCACCCCCTGGAGTAGCACCCGCATGGCACAGTATAAGGGGCACCGCCGGCTCCCCAACTCTCAGATCCTTCTTGCCGGAAACGCCGACAGTGGGGAAGGAGGACAGGTCATGGAATGGACATAAGCAACACATCTCAAAGAACACCAGTTACGGAAAAGGTAACTGTCTTTTCTTCAAGTGCTTGCTCATGTCCATTCCATATTAGGTAACTCCAAAGCAGTACCCTTGGAGGTGGGTAAAAGTTCACAAACATGTGGATTGCAACACAGCTTTGCCAAATCCAGTGTCATCCCTGACCTGCTGAGTGATGGCATAATGAGTGGTAAACGTATGGACAGAGGACCATGTTACGGCTCTACAGATGTCCTGGATAGGAATGTGCACCAGGAAGGCCGCAGAAGATGCCTGAGCTCTCGTCAAGAGGGCTCTGATAATCGGTGGCAGCGGAACCTCCGCCATGTCATAACAGGTTCTTATGCATGAGGTGATCCAATTGGAAATCCTCTGTGAGGACACCGGGTGACCCGTCATCCTATCAACTGTAGCGATGAAGAGTTGAGTTGATTTACAGAAAGGCTTGGTACGTTCTAAGTAAAAAGTCAAGGCCCTCCGGACATCCAGGGCGTGTAGACGCCTCTCTTCACTGGTCTTGTGCGGTTTGGGACAGAACTCTGGGAGGAAGATGTCCTGGTTCATATGGAAGGTGGAGACCATCTTTGGCAGGAAGGCCGGGTGGGGCCACAACTGAACCTTATCTTTGTAGAAGACTGTGTACAGCGGTTCTGAGGTCAAGGCTTTAATTTCCAAGACCAATCTCGCCGACATCACCGCCACCAGGAACATGACCTTCCATGACAGATGGGAAAGGGAGCAGGACCCCAGCGGTTGAAAGGGCAGGCCAGTGAGCCTAGAGAGGACCAAGTTAAGATCCCACTGTGGGACGGGAGCCCGCTGTGGGAAGAGTCTCTCCAGCCCTCTCAAGAATCTGACTGTCGTGTCATGGGAGAACACCATCTGTCCTTGGATTGGCGGGTGAAAAGCGGAGATGACCACAAGATGCACTCTAATGGAAGAGTGTGCCAGGCCCTGGTTCCTCAAATGGAGTAGGTAGTCCAGTACAGCCTGTATGGAGGAACACAAGGGAGAGATGCCCCATTCAGACGCCCAGCGGGAAAACCTCGTCCACTTGGCCAGGTAAGTCAGTCTAGTTGAGGGCTTCCTATTTTCCAGGAGGACCTGTTGGACTCCTTCTGAACAGGTCCACTTCTCCAGGTTCAGCCACGCAGCATCCATGCTGAGAGGTGGAAGGACCCGAAGTTTGGGGTGTAAGAGCCAACTGTGGTCCTGTGACAGCAGGTCTGGTCAGTTGGACAGGGGCCAGGGAGGGGCCACCAACAGGCTCATGAGCGTGCTGAACTAGTGCTGGTGAGGCCACATCGGGGTGATCATGATAACCTGCACCTGGTCTCTCTTGATCTTTGCCAGGGCCCTGCTGATGAGTGGAATCAGAGGGAACGCGTACATCAGGCTCCCTGACCATGACAGGAGGAAGGCATCGGAAAGGGAGTCCTTGCTCAGACCCTGTCAAGAACAAAACTGGTAGCATTTCCTGTTCTGTCTGGTAGCGAACAGGTCCACTTGGGGAGTTCCCCACTTTTGGAAGATCATGCAGGCTACCTCTGGATGGAGTGACCACTCATGGTGAGAGAAGTCCCTGCTGAGCTGGTCTGCCTGTGTATTCCTGACGCTGGGAAGCTGACAAGCTTCCAGGTAGATTTCATGGCTGATACAGAAGTCCCATAGACGGAGTACCTTCTGACCTCCTGACAGAAAGCAGATGAGCGCACCTCCCCCCTTGCCTGTTGATGTAGAACATTGAGGCTGTGTTGTCCGTCAGGACTCGTACTACCTTGCCCGACAGGTGGAGCAAGAAGACTCCGCACACCAGCCGGACTGCTCGGAACTCCTTGACGTTTATGTGCAACCATGCTTTGTCTGGGGACCACATCCCCTGAGTCTGGAGGATGCCGATATGCACCCCCCAGCCAAGGTCTGAGGCGTTCAACGCCAACTCTATGAAGGGGGGAGGGTTATCGAATGGAACCCCTTCCAGGACTGTTTTGCGGTTAGTTCACCACCGCAGCAAGTATCGATCTTTGGTAATGATCTTTTTCAGGGGGTCTCGGAACTGGGAATAGACTGTCACCAGCCATTGTTGCAGGGGCTGCATCCAGAGCCTGGCATGGCATTCCACGTCAGTGCACACTGCCATGTGGCCCAGCAGGCGCAGCAGTCCCTGACAGTAGTCAGAGGGAATGCAGAGACTTCTGCAATGAGGTTCGTCAATGTGTGGAATGTTTCTATCATTTCCAGGAATGCCCTGGTGCAGGTCGAGTTGAGGACCACTCCGATTAACTCTATCCTCTGCACTGGCAGTAACATTGACTTTTTGTCATTTACCAGTAGGCCCAGAGCACGGCATGTAGACCTGGAGCTGCTCTTGACGAGCCAATTGTTGAGTTACGGGTAGATCTGGATACCCCGGCATCTGAGGTAAGCCACTACCACCGACACGCACTTGGTAAACACCCTCGGTGATGTCACCAGGCCGAATGGGAGGACCATAAACTGGTAGTGGTGGGGCCCCACCATAAACCAGAGGAAGTGTCTGTGCCCTTGAAAGATCGCTATGTGGAAGTATGCATCCTTCAAGTCGAGGGTGGCATACCAGTCTCCCGGATCCAGGGAAGGGATAATAGAAGCCAGAGAGATCATGCAGATATTTAGCTTCTTTAGGTACTTGTTGAGGTCTCGCAGGTCCAGGATAGGCTGTAGACCGCCCTTGGCCTTTGGAATTAAAAAGGCCGGAAATAGAACCCCTTGTTCCTGTACTCGAGAGAAGCCTCTTCCACCGCACCCAGCTGTAGTAACCCCTTTACCTCCTGCGCGAGGAGACTCTCATGAGAAGGGTCCCTGAAGAGAGACGGGGAGGCAGGTGAGAGGGGGGGTAGAAAGGAACTGGAGGGTACTGAGGACCCAGTGGTCCAAAGTTATAGTGGTCCACACCAGGAGGAAAGGGGAAAGGTGGTCGGAGAACACTGGGAAAGATGGATCCAGGGAACAGTCTGGTAGATCGCCCTCGGGCGCACCCTCAAATGATTGTTTGCCCCACTACTTATTACAGATCGAACCTGACTGGGCTGAGAGTGGAGGCAGGTGGCTTGAAGGGGTTGGGGGCAAAAGAGGCAATGACATTAAAGCGCCGTGGCAGCGCTTTAACGTCGTTGCCCCTTTTGCCTCCCCCGTCAGCGGCCCTGCCGATAGGATCCCTACCAGCAGGGCCACTGATGGGGGGAGGCAAAAGGGGCAGCACTTTAATGTGGGTTGCATAGGGGCGGGTACTGGCTTCTTATCAGTATGCTGTACCGGCCTGTACTAGCCCACTTTCACCCCTGCAAAAAAACCCAGGATTTTCAGGGTGGTGTAGGAGTCCCTGAGGCCATGCAACTTGCTGTCTGTTTGCTCCGCAAATAGGGCTCTGCCATTGAAGGGCAGGTCCTGCAATGACTGCTGGGCCTTGGTGGATAATCCAGTGAGGACCAGCCAAGAGGCTCGCTGCATGGAGATAGCGGAAGCCATGGTGCGGGTAGCAGCATCCACAGCATCTGACGCTGCCTGGAGGGCTACCCTGGCTGCAACCGTGCCCTCATCAAAGATCGCTTGGAACTCCTTCTTGGAAGCCTTGGGCAGCAACTCTTCAAACTTGGCCATGGCTTGCCACATATTAAAGTCATATTGGCCAAGGAGGGATTGGTGGTTGGCCACTCTCAGCTGAAGGCTGGAAGACAAATAAACCTTACGTGAAAAGATATCCAGCTGCCTCAAGGCTTTATTTTTGGGCATGGCCCCAGCTTGTCCTTGCCTCTCCTTGTAGTTAACTGCCTCAACCAAAAGGAAATTAGGGACTGGGTGGGAGTATAAGTACTCGTGCCCTTTGGTTGGCACGAAGTACTTGCTTTCGCCCCTTTTAGAGATGGGGCTAGGGAAGAGATGGTCTGCCACAGGGCATTAGTGATTTTGGAAACGCCTTCATGAAGGGGTAGAGCCACCCTGGCAGGAGCTGAGGACGTCAAACAGAGAGTCCGAGGGCTCTTCCAATTCCTCCGCCTGAAGCCCCAGGTTAGAAGCGACCCCCTTCAAAAGTTCCTGGTGCGCTCTGGCGTCATCCTGAGGAACTGGGTGAGGGGGCCCTGTTATAGCCTTGTCTAGCGACGACAAGGACGATGCTGGCACTGTGGGAACCTCCATGTCCATTGGTGGTCCAGCAGCTTGCTCCCCTGGGTCCTCCTGGACCTGTGGGATCTTACCACCCCAAAGCCTCGAGCACTGGAGGGGGACAGCATACCGAGGCTTCTGGCCTCTTCGAGGCTCCTGACACTGATCAGCCAGCCTGGGAAGGTTGGGTAAACCCACAAGCTTTCCACAGATACCATGGGCTGGCCACTGCGCTTGGGGCCCTGGGACAGGCTTCGGTGCTGATAACCTAGTTGGCACCGCTGGTACTGGGGCTTGTCACACAGGCAAAGAACCTCGGTCCAAGACAGAGCTACCAGTAGAGCGGTTGGTACCAGGTGACCAGGATCAGGCTGAGCGGTGGCTCTTGTCCAACCGGTGCCAGTTGCTGTGTCCCAAAGTTGACCTGTCCGGGTGAGCCTGTCTTGGTCGGGCTCTCAGGGACTGATGGCATTTGGTGGATCTGCGTCAGATACCTGGCGATTCACACCTCACGCTTCTCGACCGATACAAGGACGTCGAACGGGACCGGGAGCTACTACAGGCCAGTTGCCAGGATGATCGTCCTGAGTACGGTGACCTCCTTCTCGGAGACAGATGATGACGCCCCAGCGATTGGCGGTCTCTGATGTCCAATCAGTCCCAGGATCGGTACCGGGTCCTTGGAGATGGCCGGGGCTTGTTCCGGAGTTCATGCCAGATGGCGCATGCCTCAGAGGGTCTGCGCCAATCTACCAATGAGGTATGCCTCGAGTCCCCTAATTGGTGTTCCCGGTTTGGGGATCGAAGAGGGCTCCGCTAAGCCTGCCTCTCCAGGCCTGAGCCATGACAGCTTCGGACAGACGAACACTGGTGGGATTTCCCTCTCAATGGGGATCAGTACCGCTGCGGGTTTTCCCTGAGACTGGGGTACTGTGGGAGCCGGTGTGGGTGGCACCAGGAGTGTCAGGATCTCTTGAGCCGCTCGAAGAGCTTTGGGCGTTGACAGCACCTGAATCTGGCTAGGGCCTGTACCGCTATCCGGGGTCACAGACAAAGTGTGGGATGGGCTGCACCACTCGACTTGAGCGGGGGCCCGACTTCCCAAAGCGGGTGTTGAGCTGCCCAGCACAGGTCGTGGCTCACCACAGCCCTTTCCTGTCCCTTACGGGCGGTAGGAGATCTTCCCCTTAGTCTTTTTCAGCTTCTTCTCCAGAGCCGTGGAGGGGGACCGCTGCCGGCTCATGGACGGCACCAGTGGAGCACTGCACACAGAGACCATGGTGCTCGGTGCAGAGTCAGACCACTGCTCTAGTGCCGGAGTGAGTGCCGAATCCATTAGGAGCGCTTTCAGACGGATATCGCCCTCCTTCTTCGGCCTAGGTTTAAAGGACTTGCAGATACAGCACTTGTCACTTATGTGCCCTTCGCCTAAGCACCTTAGGTAGCTGGTATGTGGATCACTGATGGGCATAGGCCGTTTGCAGCGATCACAGGGTTTAAAGCCGGGGACCGGGGCATGCCCCATCCCCCCGCTGAGTCCTGTTTGGGACTAATGAAGTGTTTGAGAACTACTTACTAAGGGTAACTAAGAAACTACTAACTATATACAACTATATTACAGGTTTTCAAAGTTCACAAGAACAGAAAATGAAACAACACCAGACGAAGCAGCAGATGTTCCAGCGCTGTCACTGGCGGCAAAAAGGAACTGAGGATGGTGGGAGCTGGCGGCGCCTCTTATACCGCACCATGTGGGCGCCACTCCATAGGGTGCCAAAGCGGTCCTCTACGGATACTGCTGAGGGAAAAACTTCTGGCAGCAGTGCATGTGGTGAGCACACACACCTAATATGGAATGGACCTGAGCAAGCACTCAAAGAAGAACATGGGGACATTTTCGTTTAGAGAGGAGATGAATGAAGGACACAACCAAGATATACAAAATAATGAATAATTTAGTGAAAGTAAACTGGGCACTAATTACTCCAATAATACAGTAAAAACAAAAACTCAATGAAACTGAAAGCTGATAAAAGACATTATTTTTCACACAATGTGTAATTAACCTGTGGAACTCACTGCTAAGATAGCAGAGGCCAAGAACTTCTAATAATTTTTTGAATCTTACAATATTTATATTAGTAAATAAGAGCATCCACTGTTGAATTAGATATTCTTTATACCAGAATGGTTATAAACCCATATGCTTCCTAAAATAACCACTGACTGACAGGAGTTAGGAAGACATACTCACTTTTGGAAGGTTATTCCCTGACTGTCCAAGTATAGATTTTTCTCTAGAAAAGGTTAAAGTATCTAATACTGGCCACGGACAGAGACAGGATACTGGACCAGACAGACCACTAATCTTGTCCAGCATGATAATTCCTATGCTTTTAAGTGCTAAGCATGTTGTTCTTCTGAGATGGCAGAAAACTTTATGACCAAATTTGCAAGTATTTTCCCCCCATGGTAGAAATTGTTGCTGCTGTTTTTTACTTATTTACTCAAATTCACATCTTGACATATCCAATGTGAACTGTGGGTGCTCGTTCCCTGTCATGATTAGGGCCACAAAAAGGTTTGGGATGATTAAAAAAAAAGACTGCAAAGTAACAATCCAAGAACTTGAATTTTGGGAGTACATTCTGCATTGAGAGCTTAATCCAGCTACCCGTTCTACTGCCACGAAGATGGGCAATAGGAGACAAAATGCCATCTAAATATCTTGTAGCATCAGAGAAGTGCATTGGGCTGGGGAGCCATTAGACCACGAGTGCTGGTCTCACCTCAGCTGACAACCAATTCTATTTCTGAACACTTTACAGACCAAATTTCTGATCAAAGCATCATACCCCAGCCATAGAAATCAGTCCAGGAGTAGCTCTCCTATTTTATAAATAAAGTAAAAGAGAAGTTGCATGTCACTTTAGGCAGAGTTGGGAACAGAAACCAGTCTCTAATATAGCAGACCTAAGCTTAAGCCTACAGCCTTTCAGACTGCCCAAGTTAAATCTAGGTGCTTTGGTTAGGACTATATCTAACCACAACTATAGCCACACTCCCCTTCCAAAGACAGGGATACAACCCAGGATTCCTGATTGTTAATATGCTACTGCAGTCAAGCAAACAGATGTTTAGCCCATTTCCAAAATGTGTGTCAAATCCCCCTCCAGTGACTAATCCAGAGAAAGAACAATGATGACTCCTGTAGCCCAAGTAGTAGAGCCCTTGTGATGGAATGTGAAAGTCCAGAGTATTCATATCCTGCTGATGATCTATGTGGGAGAATCTCTTGGATGCATGTGACAGAACATTCCAGTTTCCTTCTTAAAATGGTTTATCACTGTGTGAATTAAACAATCTTTTAAAGCAGATTTTATAGTTTAAAAACATTTATTAATGTCCATTATGGTGAAACATGCAACCAAATTCAGGTGTTGCACATTATGGTCATTTGTGACAAATTTTGATTGCTTGTGCCACATTGACAGGTTTGAAATTTCACAAATCAGATAACGATATCTGAAATTTATTAAGACACCTTATGAATATGTATATATGTGTACATACGCACAATAGTACCTACTATTCTCTCTCAAGCCAGTTTAAATTACCACATTTTTTAAGTCTGACCACTGTATGTGTGTGTATGAGTCAGCATTTTTCAATGAGATTTCAGAAAGTGGCATTTTATCTTTTTTCCCTTTTTTATTCTTGCGTTCACTCTTCTAGAACGTATACATCTCTTATATGCACGCTGATTTACAGGGTTAATTCATTACAATTTCTCAGCATATGTACAGCACTACTCTCTTTAGCCTCTTTCTGTTACAGGATACCACATTTCTTTTCAAAACACTATATAAATTGTTATTGTTTATTAAATTAGGTTTCCCAGTCTTTCAGGAAGGGAAAGTTAATTTAAATGCTGTATGAATTTATTCCATTCCTTGTAACTGATTACTTTTAAGGGTTTTTCTTTCATTTCCTATGGTTTTTCTTTTCTCATTAAAATGTTTCATCTAACATTCAGAAATACAAATGAAAAGAGTTAGATTCTGAAATTTCACTCTCTCACTGCTTCCTGAGTGAACCACAAATAGTCAAAATTTCCTCTTCAAATTACAAACTATGCTTTTACAAGCACATAAAACCATTTCCTTAAACCTGCTATGAAGAACCATGTCTTATTTCCTGCAGGAATCTACCCAAAGGTTTCTACAGATGACTGCTTTCCGATAGGAAATCAGAGCTATAGAATTTTTGTCATTCTTCTATTCCAATTGTAAATTCCAGCTTAGTTAAATTACAGAAACTTTCTGCTCGACACAATACTAGCAATACAAGGGTGATCTTTAGAAGCAAGTAAGCGTCACTGGGTCACCAAACCTGCTCAAAATATTATTCATTTAAACAAAACAACATATACATACCTTGACTACTTCTCTACAGAAATACACAATATGAAAGATGATAATTTTTAAAGCATTAATGTAGGTATAATGGGACATGCTCTGTCCCCGTCCCCTAATGCCCCAGAAACCTTACAGATTCTGTCCAATAAATGGTAGTTTCATGGGAGTGTACTTATATCCCCATTACCAACAGTCTCATGCAACAAAGTATTTCCAGTGTTTCTTGCCCTTTAGCCATTTCCCATAGGCCAGGGAGGAATAGCTATCTCCCTTCCTTGAGCTCTCAGAGCATACAGGGCTCAGCTAGCCCAAGTCCTCCCACATAGTTTCTTTTATACTCCTCTTATTGTCTTTTACCCTCAGCTGATGGCTAACTGGTTCATCAGCCCTCCCAGCCTGATCAGCCAATCAGCCGTATATTGCCCAATCAGCCTTCTCCAGGGGAACTGATTGGTGCCTAAGTGATCAGAGTGCTGAGTCTAACTGAAAATGATTGGATTATGAACACATTTTCACATCTTTTTTTTGGGGGGGGGGGGGAAGAAAACAAAGCTATGCATCATAAATGAAATAATATTTTTCCCTTTTTGTTTTGCAGCCAGAAGAGGGATCTGTTATTCATCAGGGGGCCAATCCAATTCCCACTGATTTTAATGGGCGCTAGATCAGGCCCCAAGGAATCACTACGTTATTAGCAATTACTATGCCAATTATATTTGCTTTTACAAACAACTGTGCTTTCCTTTCACTGGAAATGAGGGGAAAACTACATTTTAGCTTTCTTTTGCAACTTCTCTTCATCAACTATAGCTACTAAACAAACCTTGGAAGGATGCTTTCCACTGCTTGGAGCCCTTCCATGCCACCTGAGAGGTGCGAAGGTGCTGAAACCAGAACACAGCAGAGTATCTGAGAGGTCCTGCAGGAGAACTCTTAGCTGATATAAAGCAGGCACAGCAGTCTCTTCTACCTCTCAGCTCTGACATAGCCTTATTTTGACTTAAGGATATGGAGGGGATGAATTTCATTCTAAACGAATAAGCCTCACAACTCCTCTGTGAGACAGAGTCATAGAGTTTAAGGCCAGAGGGGACCACCAGATCTATCTACCATAGATATGGCAAGCATTATTTCTTTTTACAGATAGAAAACGGGGGATAAGAGATTTAGTGACTTGCCCAAGGTCATAGCTTTAGTCACTGACACAGCCAGGAGTAGTACCCAAGATTCCTGACTCTTAGTCCTATCTCCTAACCATTAGGCCATGTCCCCCCACCCCCACCCCTTTAAAATTTGCCACTTCCTGCTTTGAAACAGATTACATTTTATTAAGATTCGTTAAGAACAAAAACAATTTAAAAGACAAATTCCTCCAATTCATGACAAGAAGAATACAATCAGAGTATCCTCACTTCATTTCTATTTTAAAGTCCCTCTCCTCCCTCTCACCCCCCCCCCCCCCACAATAATCTCCATGTTACATGGATGAATGTGAACATCTGGCCAGAGTCACAGCCAAATATAAAAACCACCTGAAGTGTTTTTTTTTTAAGGTGCAGGATTTCCTTGGTGGTGGTTTGTTTTGAGATTTGTGAGTTTGTTTTGTTTTTCTGATGAGGGAGCTTCAGTGCATAGGCCAGTGTTCCTGCATTCAGAAATAGTGAGCGTCACCTTCACAAGGCATCCAAACTTATGGGGAACCTCATGGTTCTCCTGAGCTTGTATCTTCTGCACAGTATCCCATTATATTGCCACAGCCAAATCACTGAATCAACCCAGCAATTTTATTCTTTGTATATTGATGTTAGTGTTTTTGATTCCTGTGCAGAAGAAAATATTAATATATGTCTGTGGGGGGAATTCAATAGCAAGGCTTATTCAAAACACGGGAGCAAAGACTTCAGAAGTATCTAGTCTGCAGAGCATTTCTCCCAAGTACCTGTAAGCAACTGGGAAATACCCCCATTGTATTATGCTAATGTGAGGTGAATATAAGAAAGTTCCCTTGGCAACCCGAGATGGCAAGTCCTGATTGGATGCAGTTCAAGTGTTTTGTTTAAAATTGCTCCTCACTGCAGGGAGAAGGATTATTAATATTATTATTAAGCGGTCTTTGTTCTGAGAGAGAGAAAGACACAGACAGACACTGGAATTTTTCTCTCTCTCTCCTCACTGTGCCAGGAGTGGGATTCTGGGTAGACATAGGTAGCCCCAGAGGCTTAGCCTAGCTTGGGTACTGAATCAGGGGACGGGAAAGAAAAACAGCTAGCTAGATCAAAGAAGGTGGGTGAAGGAAGTGAAAGGACGTCAGAGATTAAGTTAGCAAGTATCTTTAAACAGGCTTAATGATGATAGAGTTACGGGATAACTGTGCCCACAAAGCCAAAGTGAAGCAAGAAGCTGAATTTATTGCTGACTGGTGGTCATTATTTATATTTTCTTTGTACAAATAGCCTTTATGCATCTCACCAAGTTATTACTAATATTTATCATTTGTATTAAAGCAATGGCTAGAGGCCCCTTTCAGGATTCAACTACCAATATGCTAAGCACTCTACAAGCAGACTAAAAAGATAGTTCCTGCTCCAAAGGGTTTAAAATCTACACAATCTAACCCTAGTGGCTTTTATTCAGTAAGCTTTTCTGTATGTGTTCATGTCTTTCCAAGTTCATGGTTTTCCACCTATGCACCATAAAATTATATGACCAAATCCACTCTCACACAAGTTATGGAAAGAAACAACAGAATGGAGCTATGGAATTTTAATATAAAAACAGAATGATTTGTTTGAAATTATTATTAGGAAACAGTATCTTTTAACTTTATTTACACATTTAGTTTGCCTTATTGCTACTATGAACATTTTTTAAAATGATAAATCATTTGTAAGCCATGATTTAGTGGTTTAAAGCAAAAGAAATTTAAATCTATGAAATGACAGTGATGACTTAATATTGCAAATTATAGTTTTTAGTACAGGTAATTTATCATATCAAAATCACAATTCTAATTTCCTTCTACAGAGCAAAAGCAAGAAAGATTGTACTTGAGAAAAGAAAGGGAAAGAAGAAAACCAAAAGGCCCATAAATATATAAGTAAGGCTTCTGATTTTAGGTTTTAACTGTTACAATGATAAAACACCCCCAACACACACAAAAATGGCTACTTGTATCTAAGGGCTTATCTACACAGAGTAATGTGGACTACAGGACTGTAATTTCTGAAATGCATTAACATATTGTACATTAATTAGTCCATGTAGACCCTGCTGGTGTGCACTAACGGTTCCATAGTGCGCTTCACTGTACTGCTGATAGAAACAGTACTACATTAAAGCACACTAGGGCACGTTACAACGAGATTACTCTAATACAGACTAAATAAGTAATGCATATATTATAGTACATAGAAAAAGAAAGCTACATAAACCTAAAAAAGTGGTTAAAAATTACTCCCCAAAATGAAAAAAATAACCACTGAAAAATAGAAGGCATACATAAGTCCTTGAAAGTACTAATAAAAAGTAACCTGCCTATTATAGTCTGTACTTTATAAACTTGTGCAGTCTTTAGGTATTATCCTCTGAAGCACAATTGTCTTTCCAGGCTTTTGTTAGGATATACTTCTGGATAATATCAACCTAGGGACCTAGTGCCTAGAAGAAATGTATAAAGTATACATGATGACACTAAGAATGTCAAGGTAGAAGTGGTGAGTTTGAATGGCATGTGTCCTTGAGTATGCTCAACAATGAATGAGTAAAAGAGGGCAAAGAAGGATATTACAAGAATATAATTGTAACAATCTTTCCCCTGTTTAGTTTCATCCTTGAGAAAATACACTACCTTTGATTCCCTGGCAACCATTACAAACCTCCTTCTTGTAAATGGCCTCTTGACATTTATCCAAAACTCATCTAAGGCAGGACCTATAATTTAGGCACACATGATGGAAGAGACAGAGATGTTAGAAGTACATGAGGACTTTGATTTTCAGCAGACTAAAGTTCCAAAGATGGCAAGCTTTTATTTCATGATTCTCTTTTGAAAGTGGTTACATTACATTCTCTAGGTATTTTTCAGCTAGGAATCATGAAGACTCATCTCTTCAACCTTCTTTCACCTTGCTGTGAAATTGACAAGAAGTATGGAAACACACAGTCTTTGGAATGGGGAGATGGTAAAAAAGAAAAAAAATATGAGAATCTGTCAAATTTCCAACTCCTGACACTGATTTTTGGAGTGCATTTTGATTAAAAAATAATGGCCAATGCTCTCAAATGGAAGCCTATGTAGATTGTAAATTGGAATACTTGATGGACTGATAAGATCATTTTAATGTATGGTAAATCTAATTTCTAGTGAGCATTTTGTAGGCTTTTAAACAAAACAGATGCATTTTATGTCAGAGTGTATACACAGATGTTATTTTAAATAATATGAGCCATATCATGCTCTGTGCCCCTTGAGTATCCAGAATCTGGAGGTTCCTCAACATTTCATTCCTTTTAACTCCAAATCTATAGAAGCCTCTTTATGGAGCTGTGTGCGGTCCTGGATCTGAACATGGAAAGAAATAGGGTCAAAGGGATTGCCCTGTGGTTGGCCCTGGATATTTAGCCATTTTTTCCTCTTTAAATTTGTTCTGTTCTTTTACTAAGAACAAAAGACAAACATTAATTGTGAGGAAGATTCCCATTTCACTTTTGAAAACTGGTACTATAATTTGTTTTTCTCCAATCATTCGATACCTTCTCAGTTATCCATGACTTTCCAAATGCAAATGTCAGTCGTGCAGTAAGATTCTTAGATAATGCCGTTAATAACCTAAAAGGTATGTCATTCCTAATCATCTTATTTACATATTTTTCAAATTTTCCCTTACATAATCTTTAATAACAAGTCTTTCTTTCTTTTTGCTTACAATTCTATATGGTTTGCATTAAAAACTTTCTTTAAAAGGGTGCCGTGACAGGTTGGACCTCCCTTCTGGGATGCCACCTGATGTACTGGGATTTCACTGAGCCTGCCTGCTCCACTAGCCTGGGCTCCCTCTCCTTGTTTTGCTGAATTAGGCTCTCCAGCCTCTGGCAGCACGCGCACACACACACACACACACACACACACACAGGTAGGGAGCACCAGCTGTAGAATCGCACAGAGTCTGCATGCAGCTCTCTATGAGAAGACCCAGCTAGGAAATTGCCCAGCACTCAAGAGCAGCTCCCCTCCAGAAAGTACACCCAAATTAATATTGTCTTGTGCTGTAGTGAAATCTATACAACGTAAGCTCATAAATTCGCCCCCTCCCTCAAAGTGGAGGAAGATATGCACAACTTCTTGCTCCTGCCCACTTAGAAATTGCACAAACTGAGTTTAATAATAAACAAAAACAAGTTTATTAACTATAAAGGGCAGATTTTAAGTGATTAGAAGGGATAAACAGAACAAGGCAGATTACTAAGCAAATAAAACAAAACATGCATACTAAGTTTAAGATCTTAAAGAGACTGGTTTCAAGAATCAGAGGGATAGCCGTGTTAGTCTGTATCCACAAAAGCAATGAGGAGTCCAGTGGCACCTTAAAGACTAAGAGATTTATTTGGGCATAAGCTTTTGTGGGTAAAAAACCCACTTCTTTAGATGCATACAGTGAAAATTACAGATACAGGCATAAATATATTGACACATGAAGAGAAGGGAGTTACTTTACAAGTGGAGAACCAGTGTTGACAAGGACAATCAGTCAGGGTGGATGTGGTCCACTCCCAATAACTGATGAGGAGGTGTCAGTACCAATTGCTTTTGTAGTGAGCCAGCCACACCCAGTCCCTATTCAAGCCCAAATTAATGGTGTTAAATTTGCAAATGAATTGTAGCTCTGCAGTTTCTCTTTGAAGTCTGTTTTTGAAGTTTTTTTGTTGAAGGATGGCTACTTTTAAATCTGTTATTGAATGTCCAGGGAGATTGAAGTGCTCTCCTACTGGCTTTTGTATGTTACCATTTCTGATGTCTGATTTGTGTCCATTTATTCTTTTATGTAGAGATGTCCGGTTTGGCCAATGTACATGGCAGAGGGGCATTGCTGGCACATGATGGCATATATCACATTAATAGATGTGCAGGTGAACGAGCCCCTGATGGTGTGGCTGATGTGGTTGGGTCCTATGATAGTGTCGCTAGAGTAGATATGGGGATAGAGCAGGCAATAGGGTTTGTTACAGGGATTGGTTCCTGGGTTAGTGTTTCTGTGTTGTGGTGTGTAATTGCTGGTGAGTATTTGCTTCAGATTTGGGGGCTGTCTGTAAGCGCAGACTTGATGCTTGATTAAGATCTTGTAGGGGGTCTCTGTCTGAGGGATTGGAGCAAATGTGGTTGTATCTTAGGGCGTGGCTGTAGACAATGGATCATGTGATCTGTCCTGGATGGAAGCTGGAGGCATGTAGGTAAGTATAGCTGTCAGTAGGTTTCCGGTATGGGGTGGTGTTTATGTGACCATCACTTATTTGCACTGTAGTGTCCAGGAAGTGGATCTCTTGTGTGGACTGGTCCAGGCTGAGGGTGATGGTGGGGTGGTAATTGTTGAAATCCACGTGGAATTCTTCAAGGGCCTCCTTCCTGTGGTTCCATATGATGAAGATGTCATCAATGTAGCGCAAGTAGAGGAGGGGTACTAGGGGACGAGAGCTGAGGAAGTGTTGTTCTATGGGCACCCATAGCAATGCCGCTGACTTGAAGTTGTCCCCAAATCTGAAATGGTTCTGGGTGAGGACAAAGTCACAAAGCTCAGCCACCAGGTGTGCCATGGCCTCATCAGGGATACTGTTCCTGACAGCTTGTAGTCCATCCTTGTGCGGAATATTGGCGTAAAGAGCCATGGTGGCCAGAATGGTGTTTTCAGAAAGATCACCAATGCATTGTAGTTTCCTCAAGAAGTCGGTGGTGTCTCGAAGATAGCTAGGAGTGCTGGTAGCGTAGGGTCTGAGGAGAGAGTCCAAATATCCAGATAATCCTGCTGTAAGGGTGCCAATGCCTGAAATGATGGGGTATCCAGGATTTCCAGGTTTATGGATCTTGGGTAGAGGATAGAATACCCCTGGTTGGGGCTCTAGGTTTCAAGAAGTAATTTCTCACCCTAAATGTTGTTTTATGCAAATTGCAGAGTTTCTGTAGCTTAGTGTTCCAGTTATTTCTCTTTACAGACTAGACTCCTGTCTTATGCCTGGTCTACACTGGGGGTGAGGGGGGAGGGAGGATCGACATAGCGTAGCTGAAGTCGACATATCTTAGTTGACTTACCTCGTGTCCTCACGGCATGGGGTCGACTGCCACCACTCCCCCGTCGACTCTGCTTCCACTTCTCACGGTGGTGGAGTACAGGAGTCGACGGCAGAGCAATCAGGGATTGATTTATCGCATCTACACTAGATGCGATAAATCGATCCCTGATAGATCGATCACTACCTGCCGATCCGGCAGGTAGTGTAGACGTATCCTTAGTCTGGACTCAGTCCTTGCCTTTCCCATCGCTCACTTCCTTTGTCTCTTCAGGTACTTTCAGCAGTCTTTCTTCTTGGGCAGGAAGGCAAAGGAAAAGAGTCCTGCTTGCCTTACTCCCCAGCCTTAAATAAGATTTACATAAGGTAGGAATCTTTTGTTTTCCAGTCTTGACCTTCCCCCCCGCTTTTAGTGGAAAATTACTAGAAATCCAAGATGGTGTTTAGTACCAGGTGACAGGATCACCTGACCTAGTAGTGTTACAGCTAGGGGACGCCTCTCAGGAAGGAGAGAGATTAGTATCTTCACGGTCTTGTTGTTTCTTCCTAATGGCCCATCAAAGCTGATGGCCTGTTGTCTGGTGGGTGTCTCCCAAAATACACACCCAGTTGTAATTGTTACATAGTCAATATTCCTAACTTTAGATACAGAAATGATACATGCATACAAATCACAGTCAGTAAATCATAACCTTTCGATGATACCTTACAAGACCCACCTTGCATAAAATATATCTCAGTTATGCCATATCTATATCATAAGCATATTTCTATAAAGAATATGAGGTGTAATGTCACAGGTGCTCAGACCCAGCTATTTTAAAATAATTAATTTTATGCCTCTCCTCATGTATTACTGGACCTTATTTCTCCTTAGCACTTCCCTTTTCACTGTTATACTTGTTAGAGCCCTTCTTATTCCCCTTAATCCCTTTGGCTAACAAATGCATTCTACTTCTTTGCTGCCCTTATCTTTGCCCGAAAAGCCTTAACTGACTGAGTAATCTTATTTGGTCAAATCCTTTTCCATTTCAGGTTTGTTTTAACCTCAGTTATTTGTGCTCTCTCTTATGAAGTTACACTGACTGACACTTATTTCTCACATTCTTTGTTTTCCAGAGGAATTGTAGACTGCTGTACCTCACTTTGATTTCCAGAAATCTAATATCCTTCATCTGCAATATTTTGTAAATTTCTTAATTTGCTGGACTCAGATAGCTAATTCCTGTTTTTTTCATTTTTCTCTCATTCTGAATCAGTTCTAACAATAAGTAGATCTGGGATGGCTTATTTTCTGATAGAAGTCTCCACAACCTGGTTCATTATCTTCTGCATATTTTAATAATCTTCCGTTTACATTTGCTGCTGTAGTTGTTGTCCAACTGATATCTGGACAGTTGATATTCCCTATAAGTACACCATCTTTCAGATTATAGAATTTTGAGAGCTGGTCTGGGAATTGTTCATTCTCCCTCTATACCTCTCCAGGTGAACTACAGTAAATAACTACAAAAAGAAGAACAGGAGGACTTGTGGCACCTTAGAGACTAACAAATTTATTAGAGCATAAGCTTTCGTGGACTACAGCCCACTTCTTCGGATGCATATAGAATGGAACATATATTGAGGAGATATATATACACACATACAGAGAGCATAAACAGGTGGGAGTTGTCTTACCACCTCTGAGAGGCCAATTAATTAAGAGAAAAAAAACTTTTGAAGTGATAATCAAGCTAGCCGAGTACAGACAGACAGTTAGATAACAAGTGTGAGAATACTTACAAGGGGAAATAGATTCAATGTTTGTAATGGCTCAACCATTCCCAGTCCTTATTCAAACCGGCGTTGATTGTGTCTAGTTTGCATATCAATTCTAGCTCAGCAGTTTCTCGTTGGAGTCTGTTTTTGAAGTTTTTCTGTTGTAATATAGCCACCCGCAGGTCTGTCACTGAATGACCAGACAGGTTAAAGTGTTCTCCCACTGGTTTTTGAGTATTTTGATTCCTGATGTCAGATTTGTGTCCATTAATTCTTTTGCGTAGAGACTGTCCGGTTTGGCCAATGTACATGGCAGAGGGGCATTGCTGGCACATGATGGCATATATCACATTGGTAGATGTGCAGGTGAACGAGCCCCTGATGGTATGGCTGATGTGATTAGGTCCTATGATGATGTCACTGGAATAGATATGTGGACAGAGTTGACATCGGGGTTTGTTACAAGGATAGGTTCCTGGGTTAGTGGTTTTGTTCAGTGATGTGTGGTTGCTGGTGAGTATTTGCTTTAGGTTGGGGGGTTGTCTGTAAGCGAGGACAGGTCTGTCTCCCAAGATCTGTGAGAGTAAAGGATCATCTTTCAGGATAGGTTGTAGATCTCTGATGATGCGCTGGAGAGGTTTTAATTGGGGGCTGAAGGTGACAGCTAGTGGTGTTCTGTTATTTTCTTTGTTGGGCCTGTCTTGTAGGAGGTGACTTCTGGGTACTCGTCTGGCTCTGTCAATCTGTTTTTTCACTTCAGCAGGTGGGTATTGTAGTTTTAAGAATGCTTGATAGAGATCTTGTAGGTGCTTGTCTCTATCCGAGGGATTGGAGCAAATGCGGTTATATCTTAGAGCTTGGCTGTAGACAATGGATCGTGTGGTGTGTCCTGGATGGAAGCTGGAGGCATGTAGGTAAGTGTAGCGGTCAGTAGGTTTCCGGTATAGGGTGGTATTTATGTGACCATCGCTTATTAGCACAGTAGTGTCCAGGAAATGGACCGCTTTTGTGGATTGATCTAGGCTGAGGTTGATGGTGGGATGGAAATTATTGAAATCATGGTGAAATTCCTCAAGGGCTTCTTTTCCATGGGTCCAGATGATGAAGATGTCATCAATGTAGCGCAAGTAGAGTAGGGGCGTTAGGGGACGAGAGCTAAGGAAGCGTTGTTCTAAGTCAGCCATAAAAATGTTGGCATATTGTGGGGCCATGCGGGTACCCATAGCAGTGCCGCTGACTTGAAGGTATATATTGTCCCCAAATGTGAAATAGTTGTGGGTGAGGACAAAATCACAAAGTTCAGCCACCAGGTTAGCTGTGACATTATCAGGGATACTGTTCCTGATAGCTTGTAGTCCATCTTTGTGTGGAATATTGGTGTAGAGGGCTTCTACGTCCATAGTGGCCAGGATGGTGTTTTCTGGAAGATCACCGATGGATTGTAGTTTCCTCAGGAAGTCAGTGGTGTCTCGAAGATAGCTGGGAGTGCTGGTAGCGTAGGGTCTGAGGAGAGAGTCTACATAACCAGACAAGCCTGATGTTAGGGTGCCAATGCCTGAGATGATGGGGCGTCCAGGATATCCAGGTTTATGGATCTTGGGTAGCAAATAGAATACCCCTGGTCGGGGTTCTAGGCATGTGTCTGTACAGATTTGTTCCTGTGCTTTGTCAGGGAGTTTTTTTAGCAGATGGTGTAGTTTCTTTAGGTAATCCTCAGTGGGATCAGAGGATAATGGCCTGTAGAATGTGGTGTTAGAGAGCTGTCTAGCAGCCTCCTGGTCATATTCCAATTTATTCATGATGACGACAGCACCTCCTTTGTCAGCCTTTTTGATTATGATGTCAGGGTTGTTTCTGAGGCTGTAGATGGCGTTGTGTTCTGCATGGCTGAGGTTATGTGGCAAGTGATGTTGCTTTTCCACAATTTCAGCCTTTGCACGTCGACGGAAGCACTCTATGTAGAAATCCAGTCTGTTGTTTCGACCGTCCGGAGGAGTCCACGCAGAATCCTTTTTTTTGTAGTGCTGGTAGGGAGGATTCTGTGGGTTAGTATGCTGTTCAGAGGTATGTTGGAAATATTCTTTGAGTCGGAGACGTCGAAAGTAGGATTCTAGGTCACCGCAGAACTGTATCATATTCATGGGTCTGGAGGGACAAAAGGAGAGGCCCCTAAGAGTATACTCTTAGCCCAGCAGAAGAGTCTGTCCTATCTCGGGGCCTCTCCTTTTGTCCCTCCAGACCCATGAATATGATACAGTTCTGCGGTGACCTAGAATCCTACTTTCGACGTCTCCGACTCAAAGAATATTTCCAACATACCTCTGAACAGCATACTAACCCACAGAATCCTCCCTACCAGCACTACAAAAAAAAGGATTCTGCGTGGACTCCTCCGGACGGTCGAAACAACAGACTGGATTTCTACATAGAGTGCTTCCGTCGACGTGCAAAGGCTGAAATTGTGGAAAAGCAACATCACTTGCCACATAACCTCAGCCATGCAGAACACAACGCCATCTACAGCCTCAGAAACAACCCTGACATCATAATCAAAAAGGCTGACAAAGGAGGTGCTGTCGTCATCATGAATAAATTGGAATATGACCAGGAGGCTGCTAGACAGCTCTCTAACACCACATTCTACAGGCCATTATCCTCTGATCCCACTGAGGATTACCTAAAGAAACTACACCATCTGCTAAAAAAACTCCCTGACAAAGCACAGGAACAAATCTGTACAGACACATGCCTAGAACCCCGACCAGGGGTATTCTATTTGCTACCCAAGATCCATAAACCTGGATATCCTGGACGCCCCATCATCTCAGGCATTGGCACCCTAACATCAGGCTTGTCTGGTTATGTAGACTCTCTCCTCAGACCCTACGCTACCAGCACTCCCAGCTATCTTCGAGACACCACTGACTTCCTGAGGAAACTACAATCCATCGGTGATCTTCCAGAAAACACCATCCTGGCCACTATGGACGTAGAAGCCCTCTACACCAATATTCCACACAAAGATGGACTACAAGCTATCAGGAACAGTATCCCTGATAATGTCACAGCTAACCTGGTGGCTGAACTTTGTGATTTTGTCCTCACCCACAACTATTTCACATTTGGGGACAATATATACCTTCAAGTCAGCGGCACTGCTATGGGTACCCGCATGGCCCCACAATATGCCAACATTTTTATGGCTGACTTAGAACAACGCTTCCTTAGCTCTCGTCCCCTAACGCCCCTACTCTACTTGCGCTACATTGATGACATCTTCATCATCTGGACCCATGGAAAAGAAGCCCTTGAGGAATTTCACCATGATTTCAATAATTTCCATCCCACCATCAACCTCAGCCTAGATCAATCCACAAAAGCGGTCCATTTCCTGGACACTACTGTGCTAATAAGCGATGGTCACATAAATACCACCCTATACCGGAAACCTACTGACCGCTACACTTACCTACATGCCTCCAGCTTCCATCCAGGACACACCACACGATCCATTGTCTACAGCCAAGCTCTAAGATATAACCGCATTTGCTCCAATCCCTCGGATAGAGACAAGCACCTACAAGATCTCTATCAAGCATTCTTAAAACTACAATACCCACCTGCTGAAGTGAAAAAACAGATTGACAGAGCCAGACGAGTACCCAGAAGTCACCTCCTACAAGACAGGCCCAACAAAGAAAATAACAGAACACCACTAGCTGTCACCTTCAGCCCCCAATTAAAACCTCTCCAGCGCATCATCAGAGATCTACAACCTATCCTGAAAGATGATCCTTTACTCTCACAGATCTTGGGAGACAGACCTGTCCTCGCTTACAGACAACCCCCCAACCTAAAGCAAATACTCACCAGCAACCACACATCACTGAACAAAACCACTAACCCAGGAACCTATCCTTGTAACAAACCCCGATGTCAACTCTGTCCACATATCTATTCCAGTGACATCATCATAGGACCTAATCACATCAGCCATACCATCAGGGGCTCGTTCACCTGCACATCTACCAATGTGATATATGCCATCATGTGCCAGCAATGCCCCTCTGCCATGTACATTGGCCAAACCGGACAGTCTCTACGCAAAAGAATTAATGGACACAAATCTGACATCAGGAATCAAAATACTCAAAAACCAGTGGGAGAACACTTTAACCTGTCTGGTCATTCAGTGACAGACCTGCGGGTGGCTATATTACAACAGAAAAACTTCAAAAACAGACTCCAACGAGAAACTGCTGAGCTAGAATTGATATGCAAACTAGACACAATCAACGCCGGTTTGAATAAGGACTGGGAATGGTTGAGCCATTACAAACATTGAATCTATTTCCCCTTGTAAGTATTCTCACACTTGTTATCTAACTGTCTGTCTGTACTCGGCTAGCTTGATTATCACTTCAAAAGTTTTTTTTCTCTTAATTAATTGGCCTCTCAGAGGTGGTAAGACAACTCCCACCTGTTTATGCTCTCTGTATGTGTGTATATATATCTCCTCAATATATGTTCCATTCTATATGCATCCGAAGAAGTGGGCTGTAGTCCACGAAAGCTTATGCTCTAATAAATTTGTTAGTCTCTAAGGTGCCACAAGTCCTCCTGTTCTTCTTTTTGCGGATACAGACTAACACGGCTGCTATTCTGAAACCTTTCAGTAAATAACTAGTGTCATTTTCTCCTTTGTTTTCTTACTTTCCTAAATAATTTCTTCACTATACTACTTTTCAAATTGTCATTTCCAAGAGCTATTAATAATTTTGGCATATGACACCACTCTTTGTCTTTTTATTTATTAGAGACTGGAATTATGCCTACCCACTATATGGGGTAGAAAGGGTGAAGAATGAGAGGGGAATGGCCTCTTTTGCTCTCAATCTTGTGCATCCACATACTGGCTTCGCACAACTTGGCCCTATTCTTCTTGTATTCATGTACAGGCTTTTGAATGGAATTATGAGAACAAAACATATTAGTACTGTATGTTATATAGTAATATTTAATGTTAAAATGAGAACAAAGGAAAAAAGTCCAAAGGGAGGAACCTTCATAATACATACACACACACATACACATATACACACACACACACATATATATATATATATATACACATATACATATACACATACACGTATACACATATATACATACACACACACACACACGCACCACCTGTTTCTGTATGAGTAATGTTTCATATAGGTTTAAGAGGACAGTATTAAAATTTCACTGATATTCATCAAAATTCAAAGGAAGCATTATCTACTATTCTAGTCAAAGTATCTGAAGAGTAAGCATCACATCCTGCATTCTTTATGGGAGCAAATATCTTATTGAATTCAATAGGAGTTTTGCTAGAAGGAGGACTGCAGGATTTGGCCCTCTGTGCCTGGTGGGGCAGAGGGAGAGAGAAAGATAGAACAAGAAATGAAGCTTATTTCAGTCTTCCGAATTAGTAAACATGTATTGGATGGGAAAAAAAAAATCAGAATTCAGTGCAGAAAACTCCAGTATTCAAAAATTACTTTTTCATGCTTAAGAAGAGTTACAATGATCTGATATGGTTACACAGAACATACATCATACTTTGTTCCAAAGTCTAAGGAAAGTCCTGGACAATCAGGTTAATCTGATTACCATTTTTACTGTCCCCTGAATTTTAATCATGGCATGATTTTAGTAACCAAAATTTCATAAATCACTAATGTTAGAGATTAAGGGCTAGATCCTTGGCTACAGCCAAGATTCACTCAAGACAGCCGAAGCTGGCCAGATAGAAGGAGGTCTGGCCGTAGTTTAAGTTAATGACTGTGGTCAAGAAGAAATTGACTGGATAGTTCTAAGGGCTGTCCTTAAGCTCACAGGATGGTAGGACAACTGCTCCAACATGCCATCCTGGTCTTTTGGAGCCAAAGAGCTTGGGGTTTCTGCTGGTCTCAGTTAAGGAGGCGAGACACAGAATCCTGCAAGATGTCTTCTGAAAAATGAACTTACAAATAATTAATTTATCCATTTTGGTTCTGAAGATATAAAAATTTAAGAATTATTATTAGTAGTATTTGCCTGAGACTGTTCATGCCCATAATGGTCTATTGAGTAAATTCCTAATTAGGCCCTTTCAAAAAGCACTTTAAACCTGCTTGAAAATTATAGTTTTTACTGAGGCATTGCAGTACCTCTCCTTAGCTCACAGATTATTGATCAGCAAGTCTATCAGGGTCTATCATCTCAATGCAGCTGCCATTCATACGGTCTGAGTCTATGTTCTAAAAATTCTTATGAAATGTCATTAGGGAAAAAAGCCTCACTTCAGAACAGTTATAGGAAATAATTCCATATTTATGGACTAAACCTACAAAATTCAGAACAACATAACAGTTTTCAAGATAGGAGAACATACGTTGTTCTAAAACAGATATATTTCTTTTCTTCCCCTCCTCCTTCTTTTATAAATTAAAAACAGTGTAAAAAATATCTTCAAAATTTTATTTAAAGGAACCTAATTCTTGGGCTAATATCCTATGTGCTACATTTCAATTCAGGGCAAATTTTCATAGCTGAATTATTAGATTTAAGAAAACCCTTGTTTTTACTATAAGTGATCACACAATACAGCTATTACTATGCAAACCACGCCACTATCAAAATGCATGGGTGTATGTTAAACTTGGGGAAATAGCTGACTGAGCTATTTCCTATATGCTGTATGTTGATCTAAAGTATACAAATGTGATTTGTTTACTGAGAAGGGACAGCACAACAGTGCTGGAACTCCACAGAATCAACTCCACGACATTTTTATGTCATTATATATGTTAGACTATCCCAAAAAATTAAATAATACAGCCACAAGCCAGAGAAGGAAGTGTCCCCTGGGACTGCCATCTCTCTTCTCATACGGTTACCATTATTTAAAGTTTTAATCAAGAAATATTTCAAGGTCAACAAAGAACATGCCTGCACTTAATTTCGAGTGACAGCTAATATGGTGCACTAAAGGCGTAACAGAATACATGTGGTAGTCACATATAGCAAAGTTAAAAGGATTACAACATTCATAAGAAATCCTATGTCTAAAATACTTAAAAAGCATATTTGCTGAATAGCTCATGTTAAATTATTTTAATTGGCTGCAAGGCGGCTTCAATATTACTGATGCAGTTTTGACTTTTTCAGATTATTAGAGAAAAATAAAAGTGAATCATTTTTAGATATAGTAACATCAGCTTCCAAATAGATTTTTTCTCATAACTTCATGTTACTTAGAGGCCATTACATATCTGTTAGAATTACTTTTATATAAACGGATTATATAAATTTTGTTTTTTTCAAACACATTAGTCTTTTGAACAACAATAGTTCACTAATGTAAAATGTTCCTCCCCTCATCCCAGACTTTATTACCTAACGACTTGAACAAACTAAAAAAGAAAAGGGGGAAAATAAATATTTAAGCTTTGTTTCTTTAACAGCCATTTTACTGATGTTGTTTTTGAAAGTATGAAAATAATCCAGTTACATTCTTTAGCTTGATTACTTACAAATAACTTATCTGTAAGTCAAGTAAATCTGTCAGTTGTGTAAGTTTATTTTTCCGTGTGCTATCTAGAGATAAGCAGGTCTGTAATATTAGATTTCCACTGACACAATTGTGCATGAATTCTGATCTGATTTGGTATTACATGGTGCAAAAGGTGACACATTTTCTCTAATATAGCCCATTCGAAAAGGAAAGAAATTGCCAATGTATGAAATCTGAGGCATCTGATTCAAAGACTGGGGGACTTTGAGGTCAACTCAATGGAAAAGTAACTTGTTCGACTACCCCAGGCACTAAACGCTGTGACAAGCAAACCTAATACCCATGGTAGTTACTCAGTTAAACAATCAATAAAAACATTACATTATCAGACTGCTGCAGCTGTATGTTAGCCTATCATATTACCTTGTCTGTTCCCAAAATGCTCAAACATGCATTTACTGATCATTCAGATAACAGTTACCACCCCAATGCCTGGGTTGCACCTAATATTTTAAAAAAGAGTGCTGTAAGGAAATTAGTGAGCATTTATATGTTTTTCCATATACTGTAACATGATGAATTCTAATTTTAAAGTTATATAAATGTACGTGTATATATAGGAAGATCAGGGGAATGGATATCTATTGTGCACAACTATGGAACCATTATTCTTTAAAGAATTTAGCCTTCAGTTTCATTCAGTGGTGGATTAATGATTTTGCCGCCCTTAGACTTTGAAATAATTGCCGCCCCTGGCCCCATATGAACTTGTTTTAGTTCTTTTACAAATCCATTTGAACTAAAATGAATCTAAATATCATTAAAATAATTGAACATTTACAAGTTTTATTATAAATAAAATTACAAGTACAGCGGACCCTCGCTTGAATGTGCGGCTGTATACCGCAATTTCGCTTATAGCGCGGGACCGCACTTGGATCCAAAACTGAGAACTGCTTAATTTCTTCCTTCTGGTCATATTATTAATGTTTAGGATTCTCGCGAGTATGTTTACTAAATGGCATCACGCCATCATTGGGGGTTTCAATATGTGCTATGATTGGTAGAATCGCAGCATCACTGATGCCATGATTACAAAAATGCCGCTATTATAAATTTGCCACCCCTGCAAATTTGCCAGCCTAGGTGATAATACACCACTGGTTTCATTGGTTTGGACTGTGAATACTGGGGAACTAGGATGTTAAAAATGTTTTGTGTGTATCAGATGTTAAATGACACCAAAATGACAAACAGAAAATCCATAAAAAATTAGCAATTAAGAGCCATATCACCTCCTTTGCCACTGGAGACTGGGCTCCATGGAGTAGGAGAGGGATGGACCTAGGATTTGGCTCCTCTTGGCAGCACTGTACCCCCTCCAACTCTGCGCTTTAACATGCTTCTCCCCTCCCTTATGTGGAACACATAGACCTGGGGGTGAAAGCTGGTTATGTGGGGCAGAGGTTGTTGAAACCTGGAAGCCTGGAAACATGGCTTCTAAAGAAGGCACAAGGTCTCCAGACATCACAGGTGATGTGTCAGGTTTAGAAGCTGTAACTTCTGCTGGGGTGGCTGGAGCAAACCACCCCTCCTCCTTTATGAAGAAAACTATAAATGCAGTCTCATGCAGTTTCCTAGGCACTGCACTCTGTAATGGATTATAGGGCTCTTACAGTTACATATATATCCATACAATGAAAAGGAAGTAGTCTAGAGCTGATTACATGTACTATTTATTTAGGAACTCCATTCATGACAAATTTGGCTCTCTGCTTGCTAATCCGTGGAAGCTCAGCAGCTCCTGAGGCTGCTCTCTATTGCGGGGAGTTCTGTCCTCATGGAGACAGCTATACAATGCTAAATTTGTCTTTTCAAACCACATTAGTCTCTAGGTGATTTTTCACTTATGTTCTTTTGTTTTATTTTGTCAGGATTGTATCTTGTTTAGCTGATCTCTCCAACTACTTCTTTGCATGTAAAACAGCTAGTAACAACTGTCTTTGGGGGGCCCCCAAAGACCTGGTACACTCCCCACCCCATCATAGTCCCCCAAAGTTGTGCCTCAGTTTTACAATGTCTCTGATTTGTCATAGAATTAGATAAAAGGTTATTGTATGCTCTGGGCCTGTATTTGAAAATCACTTTTTTCTGGGTGCTCAGCTCAGAAGATTCCATCCAAGTTGGATATATCAGGCTGAATCCACCACTGTGCCAAATAAGCTCTGGGAAAGGCTAAGGTGGGGAACCATAAAAGAGCTTAAGTAGAGATTTAGATGTCTGTCTAACTTTATGTCAAAATGTTCAAACTTTGGTGTTTATGTGACTTACCTGAAGCTACCCAGGAGGTATGCGGCAGGGGCTGGAATAGAACCCAGATCTCCAGACTCTCATTCCTGTGCTTCAACCTAAACACAGTCTCAAAAGTTTCTCTGAGAGTCAGAAATGGCTCTTCCCATTGGTTTCTAAAATGCCACAATGAATGAATGCCCTCTTTGTAATTTAGGAGTCAAACAATTATTAGACCTACATTCACATTAAGGTCCCAAGGATGAGGCAAATAAATATTTCTCTTCTTTTGAGTCACAAAAGGGGTACTAGAGGCACATCGCTTATACCCCTTTCCATGAGTAGTTAGTTCAAAAATAAATCCTTCCCTAGACAAAAAGGAATTTCAATCTGCTTAGTTATCATAGGAAATAATATTAAAAATTAAAAAATTTGCAGGGGTAAAATTATGTCACGTTTTGTAACAGCATAATTTAGAGATGGTCTTCATTTGATGTAATAGCTTATTGAATTATACTTAGATTACTTAATAAATGAAGAATATTACCCATATTATATTAGTCACAGGTGAAAAAACTACATATATGAATGAGTGTAATCCATTCAATAGTTTATGGACCCAAAGTCCCCCAGAGACTATCACACATGCACATGATATCCCTGAGGGTTGAACTTTCCATCTGGATCCGAGTTATCCGTATGTAGTCAGCGGGCCACCTGATGTAACTCCAGAGTCACTCCCAATTACTTCAATGGAGTTACTCCAGAATTATACCGGTATAACTGAGATCAGAATCTGGCTCCCTAGTGACTAACCATCTGAGGTGGCTTTTCTCAGTTGTTGTTCCCACAAAGAATATATTGTGTTTATGAAATATGTCCAGGATACACTAATACCAGAGGGGGCACCAATACCAGACAGAAGCATGGGTGAAATTTGGTTTTTTGGGAGGTGCTCATGCAAAGCTCCACATGCCTTGTGGTAGTTCTGGGGACTGGGGAGAGAAAGGACACATGGAGTGGGGTGCCAGGGAGACAACTCCAGGATTGTGGTTCAGTGTGGATGCAGTGGCCACAAAACCCCTGCACAGGGGCCAGGGAAGGACATCAGTTGCTATTCCAGCCTATAGGCTGAAGCAGCAGAGGCAAAGGGACCCTGGCTTTGCCATACCTGGACCCTTTGTTAGAGGTAGTGGCTTTCATCATACCTTCCCCTATGTAGGAAAACTATATAAAGCCCATTTACTTGCCCAATTTATGGTGATTTTTTGAATATCACCCTAGATGAATAATTGGCATACAGTGATAAAAAGTTTCACTTTTATTCTAGCCACATATTTATTTCAGATTATTCAATCACATATATTAAATAAATGTATGTGTCCTAACTAACTTTTCAGAGGACAGCAATATCAGCTACAATTTTGGTTAGAGGCTCAAACACTCAATATGCTCAAACGCATATATTGTTACTTGTTTAGGTGGTATACATGTACAGAATCTAAGATCAGAATCAAACCGTAAGTGTGTCTGAAGATTTTTCCATTCAGTTTTTAAAAAATCCCCTTTCCATCTCCTCCCCTATTTTTTTTTACCTGTTTTCCTACAAAGCATTTATTTTTGATAGAAAATAACTGCCATTTTGACAGATGAGAATCTTTTTTTTTATATCATATCACAGTTATCTCCCTTCCCCACCCCCCATGCTTCTGAGGCAGGTTACAAACATGTTTGGGCTTGAAAACAAAGTTGGTATGTCCAGGCAGCTATGATTAAAAGCTTAAAAATATATTTTAACCCAACTATGCTTCATTATAATAGTATCAAGTTATCTCCATACATGATACCATTGACTTAGAACTACAGAGATTTTTCCAAACAAAGTACAAATGGTTAGAGAAAGAAGCTGAAGGTGCAAATGACCTGAATATTTTAATAAAGCTTTTTAACTAATACAGTTAAAATCCAGAGTTCACATATTTTTTTCTCTTACAAATCTGAACTATTACTACTATTTGGGGGTGTGATTCTGCACAGTGCTGCATGCCTCCCACAAAATGCTGAGCTAGATGCTCATCACCTCACCCATCAGTCCCTGTGACTGCCTGGACCTTGTTAAAAGCATAAGAAGCTATATGGAAAGCATGCCTAAAAACTTCTTAAACCACAGAAAGAAATCTTAACTTCATTACTTAGATGACTAAGTTATGCACATAAACCACTATATTATTATTACATAACACTGTAAAAAGCCATTTTATGGTTTGTTGATAACTTGACTTCAAGTAATTTAACTAACCCTTGTTTGCAAAGATACTGTATTAACCACAGAGTCAGAGTTTGGAACAGGGTAAAAAAAATAAGATCAAACTGTAAATTTGTGGTTGGCACAGGTTTGTTGAAAAGTACAGAATATATGGAATGCAGAATGCAGTGTTATCTTTTTGAAACATGAGTATTAAATTTATGACAAATGTCTGAACCAAACAGTAAACTGCAACAGCATTTCAGTTCTTAAAAGCACATTAGTAAGTAATACTATTAAGAAAGTGGTGACCCACTGTTGAACAGTAGATTGTAACTGATATAACATTAAGTATATTTGCCATTTTTAAGTATTAATCATATTTCAATTGAAAACAAATGTTAATGTCCTCTAGTTAAAAGAGTGTTAGGCATCACACGACCTTAAATCTTTAATCTTGCCTGTCTGATTATTTGTACTGCAAGGTGAAATAAAAATGTAAAATGGTAAATCTGGAACAAAACCAAAATAAGGTTTGAGGAAACAAGCAACAACCTAATTACAACTGTACCTTGCCAACCTTAATTAAACTCCACACAGGTACTAAAGGTCATTATTAATAAAAAGATTTTACAAACTATTATTTTAGCTAATTATAAACATTTGGATAGTTATCAGTCTCAATTTATCACTTCTGTGATTCTGCAATTTATATAGGGATGTCAAAAACAGCCCTCCACCACACATCCAATAACCTATTTTAGTGTGTGCCCACACGGACCTCATCAAGTAGCCAATGAGTTGCCCTTTCATTGTGAGTAAGTGACTAATATCTATGCTGGCTCTAAAGAAAGGCACTTTTCATAATCGCACAACAATCTGCTAAATGAAAACATATGGATAGGCTTAGGCAAAGCCTGCCAGGGGTCTTTATTGAATGGAAAACAGGTGCTTTATTATTGTGCCATGTAATACCCCATTTACCCCCAAGTCCAAAGGTTACAGGACTAATAGCTGCCTTGTGGTAATCAGGGAAAGCAAAGACACTGGCCATGGTTAAACATCTGGGACATATTTTACATACTTGCAACATATGCTTCAGGTTCAATTAAAGTGAGGCTTTGGCACATTTATTAATCTTTTTACTTTTATCCTATAAGAGGACCCATTGACCTGACTTTACTATTATACCGTATGAGAAAACAGAAGTAATGACAGCTGGAGGTCAGTACCTGCCAGTACTGCAAAATGTGCATTTGTTTTCTCACCAAATTTCATTATGCACAAAACTTTAAGATTAGGAATCTATGAATTTTAAAAAGGAGTATAACACTGTGCTCCTTCAATTCAGACACACCAATATTAAAAATCTTCATCATCAGTAAACAGTACATGATACAACTTAAAGGAGGAAACTGGCAAAAAAAAGCTTTTTGTTATCTGATTTATAGTTTAGTGTCTGAAATAAAATGTCCATTCTAAGAATAACTGTGTACACTGTACAGTACAAGCATTTTTTTAAAATAAAAAATGTGTGTCATTTTCTTTTCCATTCACGATGTGATTTTCATGATAGCATACTGAATTACAAGAGCTCAAATAAAACTTATATATTAATGAAACTAATGAAATTAAAGACTTTGAATTTATAGAAATCAACCTACATACCTTTCATATAAGAAACGCACTGCTCTTAGGCATTAAATAAAGACTACCACTGAATTCACACAGTAATTTAAGCACTCACCTTCAGTCAATGCTGGTAACTATATCTGTAAGTGTGTTAGAACCCTGGTGTCAGTTTCAGACAGCTAAACACTAGATTACAATTGATACAGCTCTAGAGATTTGATGTTATTTCTAACCTGGTATGTTCTGTTTGGCATCTACTTTAGTTAGCCTGTAAAGGGCTTTTTTAAAAAGGGTTATCGTTTGTTTAATAACTCAACCTCCCCCTCCCCCAACTAAATGGTAAATAGACTGACGAACTACAATTATTAAATTACTGTACTTTGCGAACCGATCAGAGTTACTAACATTTCCAGGAATATGTATACTGTACTACTGGGATGAAGCTCTTATAGTTGCTTTAATAATAAAGCAGCAACAAGCAGAGGAAAATGGCCATAAATGGATGGCAGATCAGTGTTTATCAGAAGAGAAATGATGATTCAGAGCTTGCATGTTGAGTTAAAATACAAGCTCTCTACACCTACATGATTGACCTTTGCAATAAATCATGTTTTATTGCCAGAAGTGTATGCTCATATCATTTAGTGCTAAAAACTAGCACATATGTGTTTTGTAAAAAGGAGAATGTTATTACAATGCTTGATTATTCCAAAATGATGTAGCTAACGATTTAAACGATGTACAGAAGAATTTCACATATCATCTTTCTGTCAATTCTAAAATGTTTGAACTAGCAATAGAATGAGGGAAATACTCTTTTTTTTATCCTCTCTCAAATCTTGTGTTAGCTAACAGAAAAATAATCATTCAGGGGATTAACTAATCACAGTGAATTTTCTGACATTTCAAATACTTGCTGCCAGCATACGAATTCTTACAGTGGTATATAACTGTACATCTCTACTAGAAACAAAGGTCAAGGGCATAAATTAAGATACACTGTTTTTCTCCTCTCTTAAAAAAAAGAATTCATTGCTCTATTATAACAAAACTAGGGAGAACATTTGTGAAGGTCAAAATTGTCCATATTTAATTCAAAGTTGTTTTAAAATAATCTGTATTTTTTCTCTTTCATGTCTCATTTTTTGGTATGCAAATCCCACAGACAACAACAAGGCTGTTTTCACTGCACTTGTCTCTCCATCACTCCATTGCTTCAGTGGTGCGAGGTCATTCTAATTTCCTCCCTCTGGTTTTTCCCTCTCCCCAGGGGACAACCAATCCAAGCAGTCCCATAGCTTGGCTCAATAAGATGTGGAAACGAGCTGTTATTTACTGTGGTTGCAATCCTCAACTCAACCAGCAGCCCAGGAATTGAACCACGTATTCTCAAAAGCTGAAAGATCCGCAACAGTCTCCTAGCTTGCTGGGCCACAATGCCAGCTCCAAATCAAGTAGACGTCTATGAGAATTGTGATTCTTTAAATATCATACAGAGTGCAGAATATACCAGCCATTCTTCTACCAAGTAATTCACTGAAAATTACAGATGGCAATATCCCATTTTCAACCAGTGTGGAGTTACTATTTTTACACCATTTTCCCCCCTAAAGTACAGCCCTATTTATAAGACCCAAGACAGGACAAATGTTTGTCCTTCAGAAACAGTTGTCACTGCAGTTATCTTCACAAGAGCTATCAAGTTCCAGACAAGCTGAATTATTTTTGTTCCTGGCAGAAAAATATTTGACCCAGCTCTGGACAAAAAAAGAAGAGGATTTATAGTCCTCTATCCCTTCCTACAACGTACAGTAGCATTGTTAGGATGATAAACAGCTCTGTCCAATTTTCTGGACTAAAACACTTCAACTCCTTTTTTAACTGTCTGTAAAAACAGTGTCATGTCTAAATTCTCCCATCCCCAGGTACCCAAGTGCTAGGAAAGATAATTACCTTGTCATCTCTGTCATCCTCTTCTTCCTCGTCCTCTAGCATGTCCTCCACTACCTACAGACAGAAACAGTAGTAGTTGTCATAATTTAAAAAGGAAGAGTTTTGTTCTGTCAATAGTAAACCTTTTGTAGATGAAAACTTTATTAACATTTGAAATAAATGCACAGAAGGAAAATGTACGACTAGAAAATCATTTGATCTAGAGATTCAAATTTAAGAAGTGTTATAACTTTAATTGACCTACATTAGGGAATAAGACACTGAAAACCTCTACCTGTATAAAATGCTATCTTGACAATTTAAGTATTTAAAAGGTAATTCAAAATTCACTCTAGGATATTTTTAACTAAGGAATCCTTTTTACCAGCTCTAGTGGTGGCTATGAAATACAGTTCAAGTGCTTACTTTGGATTTACAGCTAACCTGAGAAACATACAACCTTTTGAACTTAATTTACATTGCTCATCAGGAGGGTTAAGAAGCGTTCAATCCCAAGAATAAATTCATGCTAACTTGCTTCTTTATGGCAATGGCCCACCGCAGTGACCCAGGGTGCATGCTGTATTATCATCAGCATAGCATTTCCTAATAGTGATTCTGAACTATTAGTATATCTAATATACTGCACATGCATCTCTCTCTCGTTATGTGTAACTGTACTACATGTGTGCCCGAATCTGTCCATTTAAATAGATGGTGGACAGGTAGATTGATATGTGAGCGAAAGAGAGGATTCCTACCACTTAAGGTTTTATGTGTTCAAGGCACTGTACCTCACATTAATAATTAATCTTCATTGTATGGTTGTGAGATAAATAAATATTATACTCATTTTACACACCGAGAGAGAGAGTGTGACTTTCCCCAGGCACTTGGAGAGTTAATGGCAGAACCAGACTTAGACCTCAGAAATTCCTGCCTAATAACCCCATGATCAAACATCCAAACTATGGGCCAAATTCTCTGCTGGTGTAAATGGAAGTAGAGTTGTACCTCTTTATACCAAAAGATAATCTCTATATCTGTACATACACAAAAGTCAAGACAGAGCTGTAGATACAAAAGGTGAAAATTCTGGTCTATTTTACATTGAGTTATAAACTAAAATCATAGCATACATCATTACAGAGGAAGAAGTTAAACCATAATTCTATATTATAAAGTATAATGACAAAAGAGGATGTCACATTAGAAACTTAAGGAACATATTCTTTGCTCTGCAGGAGGACACAGATATTCCCATCAGCCCTAAAGAAAACTACATATGTTCGCTCACCAGAGTTTCAGTTGCTACAGTATATTGAAGCAAGATTCCAATTTTGACCTGCAGTGCTGCAGAGGTACAAAGCAGCCTCTAACACAGACTAAAAGCTAGCCCTTAATTTGCATGTTAAGTATATAAAGCATATTAAAAGCAGGAAGTGATGTAAACTGTTGTCCAAGACATGAAATTTACAAGAGGATACTATATTTTCAGTCAATAAATTACCACTAAAATAATAATGTAGAGACAAATAAGTAAGTTCCTGCCCTAAGAATTTAATAATGTAAAGACCAGATGGTGACCATATCCTGAGTGGGTACAGACTGTGAAAAGAAGGCACAAGAAGCCTTCTACCCTTTCAGTTCCCCGTGCAGCGGCAAGACAAAACTGCAATCTCACACATCTGCAAACACCTCTTGCAGTGAGTAGGCTGGCCATGAAAGGGAACTCACTCTGCACCTTCTCAGGGGGTGTAGCAGTGAGTGAGCTTCCCCTTTATATCAAGGATCTCTGATAGCGAGCATGCCTAAAGGAGGCATAGTGCCTATTGGAGATTCCAACTGCAACCAGACATAGCCACCCCACCCCCACTCAATGCCTTAAAGCACAAGAACGCTCTAAATTTGTCACATGTGCCATTTAAAATAATATGTTTAGACTATTTCTTTTTGAATCTTACTCCAAAGAGCCAGCAATAATTGACTGGATAAACTATTTATGGCTTAGTGTGAATAGTGATCCTGAATTAGTGCAGAGGGATGTGCTAGACGACCTAAAAAGTTCTTTCTTTTCCAGTTGTCTACAATATAAATACTAATGTACCTGCAAGATGTTCTATCCAGAGACCTAAAAGTACATTAGTTTGAGTTCTGAGACATGCTATATTAAGTCCTTGACCAGTACCAAAACAAACACTGCTAATCCAAGGGATAAGCGATTGATCCAGTGACTGATATCTTATGAACCACCAGGGTAGAAATGAATGTGGTATGACACTGGACGGCCGAGATCCACAGTCTCGCTGTGGTATGTAGTATTTACTTTTAGATACTGTAGATCACAAAAAAATGGACCATGGACACATATCATTCTGGCCTGATCTGAGCGACCACTATCTTGTGAAGCTCTGGACCTAGAAACAGTGTTTTATGCCACTAGAAGCAGCAGGGAATCCAAGTTTTCAGATTATATAAAGTATTAAACTAACCCTAGTAGTTTGTGAGATATTACTAAAACAATATGTAAACTCATGCAGTGCTTTCTACCTATAGATCTCAAATCACTTAACAAAGGAAGGTAAATATCATTATCCTGATAGGGAAATTGAGGCATAAAGAGGTCAAACAACGTACCCTAGGTCATACTACAAGTAGGGTGTCGAGACACCAAGTGTGAAAAGTCGGGACGGGGGTGGGAGGTAATAGGAGCCTATATAAGAAAAAGACCCAAAAATCAGGACTGTCCCTATAAAATCGGGACATCTGGTCACCCTAACTACAAGTCCTTGGCAGAGCTGGGAACAGAATCCAGGTAGCTAGAGTATCAGGCCAGAAATGAAAGTTTGGGCACAGAGGGATTGCAGAAGCCCTATATTATATGTATGAAAATTTCATTTAAAATGTAAAGTTGCAATACAAGATGACAAAAGTAAGAAAATTAATTTGCATTCCTGGGGAAAAACCACCAAACACCTTACCCTGGGGGGAAGAAAAACAAAAACAAAAAAGCCGCTAAGGACAAAGTGTCAGCCTCAACTCTGAATTGTAGCTATTTACTGGTTCTTACTGTAACTTTAAACATTATTTAATCTATGGAGGGATTTTTGTGATTAATTCCCTCAAAAAAAAAAATCAAATCCATCCTCTGAAACAAATGCTTCTTATCTAAGTTAATTGCTTAAATGTGTTTAAAAGCATTTATAGAACCCTTGTTACCCCTTACTACTTGTAAGACCAGAAAGGTTCCTTTGGAGATAAATGTGAGAATGGCCATTAAGGATGAGGTTTATCCCACCCTGAACAAAGCCCAAACAGAGCTGTAACACAGTCTTAGTGCAGGAACTTTACAGGTGTTGGGAGTGGTCAGTACTCAGTGCTGTAACACAGTCCCTCCATGGCCTCTATTTCATTTGATGGGCCATTCCCCCAAAACCTCTCAGAAGTTTCAGCACAGAACTTGCAACCCAGTAAGGAATGGGGGTGGGAGGAAGGGGGGGGGGTGCACGCAACGTGGCTTTCAGACACCTTTGTTCCTTCATGCTTCTGTACTGGGGTTGGACAGACCCCCACTGTAACAGACACATTTTCAGTGTTATCTAAGTTACAGCAGCCTCCATAGAGTTGCTCTATGGGCTACAGTTTTGCATACTGTGGCCCTGCTCCTGGAACATCCCCTACACCAGGGCTTAAGAGAGGGTGTGCAAGAGGCAGTCTTTCTTCACTACCTGCACTAGGAGAATCCTCCTTTGGGCAGTTATGGGGATTTTAGGGCCCCTTTACACCACACTGTGGCTCTTTGACACAGCACAGAGGAGGTTGAGCTGGGGGTGAGAATTTCCTTTTTCCTTTTTCAGTCTTTGGTCTCATAAGTTTAGCTCCTGTGGCTCACAATGAGGGCACTGACCACAGTGGCCCCAAACAGGCAGGTGTGGAGAACAGTCCCTGAGGAATGATGTGTGACCATTTCAGTTGCATCCCTCTATCCTCCTACATCCCCACCATGGGTCTTGGTGTGGAGGGCCTTGCCTGGGACCTCTACACCTTGATGAATTTCACCCCAAGGGCTAAGTTCTGAAAAATGGAGCTAAGCCACTCCCGTTACACCTACTTTTTTCCTTAGGGACGGCTACATGCAAAGTTCCACCAGCGTAACTAAAAATATGATATATATATTCAGTTTAATTAAACCAGGGCCCAAGATTGCATGGACTGTAAACTTCTACAAATCAGGGTTTACAATGGAAATGCTGACACCACCTTAGCTGGCTCATTGCAAATAATGACACTCTGTTTAAATCACAAACACTCTTATTCTAAATAATAAGGATAATAATATTTCACACCTGTACTGTGATTTTCATCCAAGGATCTTAAACAGCATTACAGACATTAATAAACTAAGCCTCACAATACTGCTATGACCTATAGAGTATTATTATTATTATTATTATAACTGAGAAGTTTGACTTGCCCAAAGTCATACAAAAAGTCTGTGACAGCCAAAAATCGAACCGAGATCTTCACTTCCCAACTCCTGTTTAGCCAGAAGATGATTCCCTCCTCCCCCCATGTTATTCCATCCTATTTTCTCATTCCGTGTTAGTCACATCATCAATTAAACTAAGCTTTAGGAGTGTCAAATTGTCTGGAAATGAAAAATGATTTAACTCCGTTATTGTATCAAAATAAAACGTAATAAAAGTACTTCCATCTCTGGGCAGCATAAATTATTCTTTATGGCATATGAAGCATTGACCCATGTTTTCACTCATCATGAAACTTTGAAAGAAGAGTTAGAAAAAAGATACAGAGTGAAAGCACATCACTACAATGATACAGTGTACCAGAAGGAATTCAGATACTCAAGTTTCTTAAGACTGGTTGCTACCCAAAACTGAAACAATGAAAACAGAATCCTTATAACCATGATATAGAAAGAATCTGCAAGCTGAAGTCTTTTTTTAAAAATACACTTAAGAACAACCTATTTACACAGACACGTGAAGCAAGGATTTATAAGATCATTACAGCAAATGCAAATTCAACAGATTCCAGCTTTTGAGTTTAATGCCATACCTAGGATCAAACCAAGAGTAAGAAAAAGAATTTTTTTTTTACTCTAGCTGGCTGCTTTTCAAATAAACCTTATATGTGCTACTTTGGTCTTCAGCAACACAGTACATTAATCCAGACATCTATAACAATATCATGCTTTTTCAATGAGAAAAAATATTAAAGGAAAAAATGATATTAAAGGGAAAACATATCAGTTAACAAAATATCAGTTATTTTATAAAAGTTTTAAGAAAAAAATCTTAGATCAGCCCTAGAATACTCACTCTAAATTATGCTTTCCGATACCTTGCTTGAAATCAAGGTAGTATTAATCAAACAAAGGAAGGGCACTGGGGAAATCAGAAAGATCTAATGCAAGCAGTTAAAAGTGACATGACCTTCTGTAATGTCACTTGTCACAGCCTTATATGCCACACACTGGTAGAAGGTCTTGAAAGAACCTGATTCTTGGTACTGTTCCTTGAATATAAGACTAATACAGATGACATTTTAAAAAACACACGTAGATGGCCTCAAATATGGAATATCAGCTACTTTATGGCCAAACAGTAAGCAGATGATATTAAAATGTCGCAAAACAAAGCCCTTCCTGTACTAAATAGTTTTGAACAGTAAATATTTTACAGAAAAAACATGCAAAATAATTTGTATATAATGATAGGAGATCACTCTTGCCCCATTCCCACTTTCTACAATGTAACAGAATTCTGTCTGCAAATGCTGCATAATTCACACACTGTTGCTGGAGCACTTGTAACAGAAGCCACTTTATACAGTAAGTTATCTTAGTTACATTCAGAAATATATAGAAGAAGCTTCACTACCCTCTTCATGCTTTTCAAGAGAAGAAAATTGGACTAGCATGTACTCTTAGAATTTAGTGGGCAATTAATTACTTCTTTTAGTTACTTCTTTTCTAGAGTTTTAAAAACTCAAACTATTTATTAATAATTCATTAAAAGATGGGATTTGGGAGTAGTGGGACTGTTCAATGTAACATCTAATAGCAACATCAATAAAATAGTAGTACAGTCTAGTTATTTACAACCATCTTAGGTCAGAATAAGAGTGAAGAATAACTCAATTCCAAAGATCCTTAAAAATATCTACTGAAATTAAAAATTTTCACACAAAGGAAGTTTATTAACTGCGTGTATAATGTTAACAAAATTGTTTCTTACTTTAGAACACTCCTGCAGTTTCTAGAAGAAAAGTTACTAAACAATCACAGCAAACGCACAGTAATTAAGTACATTCTGCTACCACCAACTTTTCTATAGCTATTCCAATGGAAACAACTGTGTGGTTAAAGGGGTATTTTTGATACATTTCCAAGTGAGTTGTACCACAATACTCTTACTCTAATACGCAATGTAAGAGAATTCAAAAGGAAGAACCATAGTCATCCAGATGTGTTTAATGACTGAAATCTTAATATAATTTAAAGGCAGAATCCTGTGAAGTGCTCAGCAATTCCTAAAAAGGAGTAGGTAGGTGCCCTGAACTGGTAGTTCAAGTGTTCAGCACTTCTGATTTGCTCAGCACCTCAATGGATTGGGCTTTAAAACAATAGTTTCAAATGAAAAACATGTAATATTCCAATTTATTTTGTTAAAATGTCCAAATGCCTGCAGACACTAATATTTTGATATAACCTATCACAAATCAGGAGCCTGCTCCTGCTCCCATTGAAATCAAAGAAAACAGGATTGGGCCCCAAATGAACATTTCCACCCTACTGCTGGTTAGCTGCATTCTTCAGCACAGTCTGGAGTTCATTTAGATAATTTTGTCTCCATGTAAACTAACTACAACATGTGTTGGTATGTCAGTGGATTTACAACACTTCTGTGTAAATGTAATATAAAATTATCGAATGTGTATGGATTGAGGATTCCCAAAATCGTTCAGGCTATTTCAGGCATCTTGAAAGTACCTGAGGTCAAACTGAAAACCTTCATAGTCAATAAGCTTGTTATTACTGTGTTTATGTGGTCATAGTCACAAAAGGACATCTGCTTTTCTCACAGAGTTGTTGAGGAGAAATTTTTCAAAAGACCTAGCTTAATTAAAATATCCATCTATTTTACATCATATTTATAAAGACAATAAAACTCACTAACAGATTTTAATTTAACAATGTAGTATATCTGAAATACAACTGAACTTATGGTAGCTCCTGAGTTTGATTCACACCATTAAAGATTTGACCTTGAAGTATTTCATCTACAGGAGTCATCAAGATAACTGAACTACAAGATGTAATAATAATTAGTGTGATAAGCTTGCCAGTAAGGCTGAATATATTGCAGTACAAAAGAGGAGACTAAAAAGAAAAGCATTAGTACTTTACTGCTAAAAGACTTCCTGATTTTTACAGATACAATTATTTCTTCTTACAGAATACATTTCTTTGGCTCATTCTGGGAAGTGCTCATGATGTAATTTAGTCTGATGCTTAATAGGAAATGTGTCTTTAATGTGGCTATCAGATGCCTTTTGATGCATGCCACTGATTACATACAGTCCGGTAATATCAACAAAAGAATTTTTATTTGCAGTATAAGGAGTTTCTCTGTAACATACTTTATTACACAAGAACATATAACTTTTTTGCTTGATGTCAGCTTCTTATGCACCCAATATTTAGTTGCTAACGCAGTTAAGACTAAACAGTTTTCATATAAAATATGGCATCAGAAGAAGTTTTTCAATGCATTTCTTTAAATATTTGGATCTCAATGCTTTCAGGAATTCTAGCTGATATTTACACAAAGCATTGTGAACAGAATACTAGGTTTTTATCTGAAGTATATCTCCATCTAAAGGCTTCAGAATGTACTGTATATTTGTCTTGTAGACAAAATCTGATCTGTCTGGCTTTATGACATTTTTTAAACCAGTGAAGCAGAAAAAAATATTCTACATTTGGCTAAATATAAATTGTTAATTTACTACACAACGAACTTTTAAACAACAACATTTTAAAATATTTTGTCACCACGGAGTTTAAATAAAACATTGACAATAAAGTAGTTTATTATATTTCTTGTCAACAGAATTAAAATGTAATTGTTTGTCTTAAATTTAATCATTAACTTTTCAGCTAGCACTAGGGTTCTAGGAGGACAAAACACCACTCATCTACATATATACTTACACCACAACATGTACATTTGTTGAAATAACTGAGTTTGTGAGTGGTGTCAAAAGTTAGGATACTGAAAGTTGGGGCAGCACTTTTGCCCTGTCACATATTTCGAATTGTATATCCTTATTATACATATGTCACTGTAACATTAGCCCAGGTGATTATGACAACTCTTTTTAGGTAATTATATATTTGGAGAAACACACTAATTTTGGAAAACAACTTGAAAATTACTGAGATCTAGTCTGAATTAACATCCTTAAAAATAACATCCTTAACATGCTTAAAAATAACCTCATATAATGGGTGTTTTTACTCCAACACTAAATTGTTCTTAGTTTAAAGAATAATGATCAAGACATGTTGGAACTGCTACAGTATTATGTCAATCCAGTAGTTACATAAGTCTGGGCACAAATGAAAAAAAATCATTAAGAAATTCTGTACAAAAGAATGCCTATATATTTTCCATACAATAGTGTAAGGCTTCGGGGGGAAAAGTGTTGCAAAATTTCACTTTAAAAATTACTCTGTTTTGAGGAAAAAAGGGTAAAAATCTTTCTAAAATGAACATTTCTGGGATTTCTTTCCTTTCTGTAGGCAAAAACAACTGCAAGTAAGCTAGGCTTGGAGAAGTTTTTTAAAAAGTGCTCTTGGGCTGAGACCTTGTATGCCCTGTTAGTGAGTTTCTATGGCAGAGATACAATATAAAACCCTGAAGGCAGAGAATTATAATGGAAGCTTAGACTGCCTCCTTAACTATAGTGGCATGAATAGCCAACTTTAATAATGCATTCCTTTTCATTGTAGAAGAGAAATACTGCATAACCAACCTAATTTTTTCTTTATGTAGTGTACTGTGTGATTGCTAAATTAGTGCATAATGTATTTGTAATATTTATAGTACCAACATTTAGTTAAATAACGTTTATGTAAGATTTATGTTGATTTTTTCATTTCTCATTTAATGGCAGATTATGAAGACTCTGTTTCATAAAGATAATTCTCCATTTAAATTCATCAGGCCATTAAATATTAAAATTATGTTTCTGATGCAATCTAGAACAAATTTGTCCAGCTTCAGTGATTATTTGCATTCATAAAAATTAGGCTTGATTAATAAAATGTAAATGCTTGATTAAGCTGACATTTTCATGTTTCAGTTGTGATTTATTAAAATGAGCCCCTGTACCCTGGTCTGGTTGGGTAAGATCATTTACTTTTCTTCTTTACTATATATGTAGTATATAAGGAATAAACACGTAGCTCCATAAAAAGAGGAATGGTTCTCAGCAGAATGGTTCTCATGCTGCCTGTGGTCTCTATGTTCTGAAGGAGCCCAAAGTGAGTATACAGGTTGGAATCCATCTATAAAGGCTTTTTTTAGCCAATCACTGTGCTGTTGAGAGTATAAACTGAGAACAGGTTATATTTTTGTAGAAGTCAGCAACCAAGGAGACAAGTTATAGAAGACTAATTTTGTGAAATAACCTTGTGCACTTTCCTGCACTGATGAAAGAGTTTTGAACGTCATGTGTCTTAAGCAGAACCAATGTCAGGATTAGAGTCGCAGCCCATCTTACTGTATACAGGAGAACTAGAGCATTGCATTGTGAGATAGCAAGCTATTGTTTGGTGAATATGCTGCACAACTGTTGCTGTGCAATCTTAAACAGTATTGTACAGTGAAAGCAACTCTGTTTTTCCCTTACCTTTATGGGATTACAAAACAAAAGCTAGTTTATATATACGTATTTATATGTGAACCTGAAGATTTTTATTCTCTGGCTACCACTACCATTTATGCTTTTTTAAATAAAAGGCAGCTTTTCTAATGAACTCATGTGCTAATCCCAGATCTATCAGCAACTCTCTATGATACCTGGGGCAAACAACATAACCCCAGTGTTTCTCCATCTATTAATGGAGACAATACTATTTATCATCTTCATAGGTTTGTTGTGAGAATTAAATTAGGTAATGTTTGTAAAGCACAATAAAGAAGAAAAGCACTAGATATGTTGCCTGTTTGCCAAGGCAGTAAAAATATCAGTTCTTTGTTTCCCTCTCTCTTTGTTCTCCTTCAATAGGCCAAGTGGTCTGTCATTGTGTCGTGCTCTGCTACTCTGTACATAGTATATGGAGGCCCAAAACAGATTAGAAGTGAAAAAGGAGATCTTTTATTGGAGTAAAGTTTCACATAGAAAATTAATCAGGCTGCATCTTGGAAAAAACTTCCTTGCACCCACCCACAACCCCCTGGAGCATGCTCACTATAGCCTTAGGGCTTCTAACTGTAAATAGCTATTCTCACATTGGCCACCTGGTGGCAATAAGCATAACAAAAATACTTACATTACATTTGACATGAACCACCTGAGCTGGTCCCATGTAGAGGCAACACTTCCTACCAGTGACTGACTGACAGGAAGTGTTACATCCAAAAATACAGATTCAGTGAAGCTGACTAAGAGGGGTGGACAGCAAGGTAGAAAGCGTACCAGAAATAGATACCACTTTGTTTCATACTGTCCCAGGATTCATCATTCATCCTTTAATGTTGCCACCTGGGCTCCTTTTCATTCTGCTTCCATTCCAAAATCTTTTGCAACTTAAAAATAACCTGACAAAAGTATTTCTTCTCTTTTGTCCAGTCTCTTTCTGGTTTTCTAACAGTGAGCCTTCATCTTGTGTGTGCGTTCATTTTCATAAAGATGTTCTAGGAGGAGAATTGCTAAGTTGAATAGAAATTATTTTAGTGGGGGAGATATTCAAGGGCATGCTTATTGACAGGAGAAAATGTGAGCTTGTGTGTAGTGTTTCAGACAGAACCTTTGCAGTGAAAGAGAGAAAGAAAAGCACTAATACTATTTTACTTATTCTACTAAAGTTCCTCATTCAGTGTTAAAAGAAAGCGATTCTTTCTGTGATACTTTACAATTGTCACGGCATGATGTAAAAAGTTTACTTAGTTTGGACCACATGTATTGCTGTGAGACCCTAATACCACTAGTACTTGGACCACAGCCTTAGCAAAAGGAAACAGTCACATTTTGATGAGACCTAAAGCTAATGAACAGAAGTCTACACCTTTCATTTTTATTAATTCAAGTGAATCAGCTGGACAAAATCCTCCTTAAAGCAGATGATCTGGACAAATGGTGAAGCTCATGTGATTCATCTGCATCTATAACTTATTTAATATTCATTCTTCTTTATGCAGATCAAAATGGTGCAAAAATGTGTGCAGTGTTAAAGACTGCTTAACAATAGTTAAACAGGATTGTTTAAAAAGTGGAAAGATTGTTTAGAAAAATGGGAGAACGTAATGTTTCTTTAAATCTGTGGAAGCTCTACAGTGATAAGGCTAATCTTAGCTGTGGGCCACAAAGGTGGCTACCTAACGTGCTGAATTTGTGGTGGTGCAGTTGTGTGTATTCTTTTGGGAAAAAGTTCCTTGCTCTTTGGAGGCACTGCAGCAGCCACTACCCTGAGTAAACGCAGGAGTATGGCTGTCCTACTGGTGGGGTCCAAGAAGTGTTGCTACTGCTGTGAGTCCTTGACTCTGAGTGGGGGCAGTTCTTCCTCCCCCCAGTCTTTCTCCCTTCCTGATGCATTTTTGCTTTGGTCTTACTTGCTGTATGTTGGTGGCAGCTTCTGGGGTTAGAAGAAAATGTCAGAGTGATCATTGACATTGGGCAGGACAGTGGTAAGTGCCACCATGGAGGACAAACCTAGCCAAAGCTGGCACAGGTGTTGGTGACACAGCCAGTGGAGGCCAATGGGGCAACCAGGAGGATGTCTGTCTGCTACGGTGACCCTAGAGCAGCATGAGCTGCTGGTAGGGCATAAACATGGGGTAGTCACTGCAGAGCACCTGGACAGGGGATGAGAGTCCTGATCAGAGAATCTATGAAGCAAGTGGGCCTTTGGCCACTGAGTAACCAGTGACAGGCCCCCAGAGTGATAGTGCCCTTCAGACAGGAACCCATATAATGGGGAAGCAGTTCCATTTTTCCAGCAGGCTACTTCGCCTGCTGCCAACTTTACTTTGGGATCCTTTGTTGTCTTCTCTGCACACCTAGTCCCACCAAGATTACTTCTCTGCTCTAGTCCCACCTGCAGAAGTGCCCAGTACTCCTGAAGTAAAATTGTCAATCTGCTACCATGCAAGACTCAAGGAAAAAGCTGAAGCCCTGTCTCCCCTATCTTTCATCACAGGAAAGGAGGAGGGATGCAAGGAGTGTCATCATCTGGAGAACAAGAACAAAGGAGTACAACAAGGGCACTTTTGTGGGGGTTAGTGGGAAAATAATTATTAAAGAAAACCTATGCAAGTCAGATGGAGTTGAGGGTAGGTGATAATGAATTAAAATTGGGGTGCATATATTTAATTTTGCCAAGGACACCAAAACATCTAGCTCCAGCCCTGTCCGCTGAAGCATTGAGAGAAAAGTTCCTTCTTCAGTGTTGGAACATAGCAACTCTGTGATAATTCACCACTGCCATGTGATAGGAAAGTAATCAAACAAGGTGTTAGAGGAAGCAGAAGGTAGAGTTGGAGACAATGACAAGACAGGCAGTACTCTCAAGTGAACCAGCAACCATAAAGATGTTGTGTATGAGTGCATGAAATGGAAGCGAGTCAGCATCCATTTATGATTGGACATATTAGCCTGCCTACCCGCTTGGCATTTTAGTTCACAGCAGATTTGCAATGTTTGTATATACTAATCTGTGGGTCTTTTGAGCAGAAACTGACCAGTATCATATGCCAAAGAATTATGTAGGAACTAGAATTTAACCTCCCAAACTCATTGTGTTTACAATTTATCAAAAGCCAGACTAAGTGGCAGGTTAACCTAGCTCACACACAAATTATCTGGGTGTGACTTGTGTTGTAACAAAATTCTTCAGATCATCTGACAAGAGAAGAAAGGATTATGTCACAACAGAATAAGCACCAATGTACTACAAAAGGGTTGGCACCTATGAGGGCAGAGAAAATGATTCCTGTGCTGTAAAAATATTCTAAGAAGGATGACTTAAGGTTGGTTCATCTCTCATCTCCAGATATCTACTCAGCAAATTATTTCATTGATCTGCAGCAGAGTACAGTCTCTTATGCTTCAGTTGGTTAGACAATTGAGATTGGCATGTAGTAAGGGTATTAAAAATCACAAAGAACTCCCCAGTTGTTCTCTTTTCAAGATTACCAATGTGTCTGATTATTTTTCATTCATATTAGACAAGTTTAAAGAATAGTTCTTTATTAATGAGTATAAATTCATGTGCTGGGAGTTGAGCATTTAAAAACACTAATTAATAATAAATATACTTTGCTCTTACAATTTACAGAACCTTTAGCTTGACAATCTCAAAGCAATTTACAAAGGTGGGGGATATGCTTAGTTTACAGATAAGTACTAAGTGACTTGACTGAGGGCACACAACAAGTCACTGCGAGAGCCAGAAATAGAACCCAGATCTTCCGATTCTCTATCCAAGAGAGCACATTGCTTCACTAATCAGTTATTTTTTTCATTGTGTAGTAATTTAGAAGGCAGAAATATTCTTGATGATACTTTGTAAAATTTCCACATGATACGTGTTAGTGAGCTCAGCTAAGACCTTCACGTAAAGATTTGTGACCCATCTTGAAAGCCATCTGACAAGTCTGCAGTTTTTAGTGGAAGAGAGGAATTTTGGCAGAATCAGCACTTTTTAATTTCAGTAACTAAAAAAAAATGTCAGACTATAGTTTTCATAAGCTTTCAACGGGGCTACACACACACACACAGTTTTCAAAAGATTTGTTTGCCCTTCCCTAACCAGTAAAATAACCAAACATACACACCAGCTTTGAGGACGGAGCATGCTCTAAGGCATTTTTAAAATTAGTTTCAACAAAAGTAGAAACATTTATTGAACAGCTGGAAAAAAAGTTCCATCATGGCTAGGAAGAACTGTCCATCAAGCATCATGAACTGAAATGTTTTTGAAAGGACATTGTATTTAAGTAGAGAAATTCAGTTTCTGAACCAAACTCAGTTTTAAAATCTTGTCTTAGTATAAGTTAAAAAACAAGTACAAGTATGTGCTTAAAAAAGTAAATACTTACTGTATCATGTTGCGTGTTATCTTTCCCCGATAGGATCAAGAAATAGTTCCATGCCAACAGTAACAACAAAGCAAGCGGAATCATGTAGAGCTCAAAGTTCCAAACCACAAAAAGAAAAAGCTAAAAGATAGAGGAGAGATAAATGATTAAACTCTGAATTTATTCAAAGTAAGGAGCAGTACATTAAACAAATCTAAACAAAACAACACGCTCTCTCTCTTGAACAGAGACCAGGAATGATTGGTTAATGTGGCTGAATGCGCAACTGAAACCACAAGTTTGAAAGCTACTACACCTCTGAAAATCAGTGGTGACATGACAAATTTGATATAAAGCATTAAACTAAATATATACAAAAGAAAATATAAAACATTCCAAAAATGTGAAAACATTTGAATAAACAGCAATAACGTTTAAAGGATCAGAAATACTTTAATACAGATTTTGTTTAACTTAAAAAAAAAAATTCCCAGGGTTTATTAAGAGAGAGTCTTCTTGGGGCACAGCTTTCAGCTAAAAATACTAAAGAAAAGGTGAACAAGATGACACTTGTACACATACACCTCTACCCCGATTTAATGCGACCCGATATAATACAAATTCATATATAACACCCGGGGGGGGGAGGGCTGCGCACTCCGACGGATCAAAGCAAGTTCGATATAACGCAGTTTCACCTATAACGCAGTAAGATTTTTTGGCTCCTGAGGACAGCGTTATATCGGGGTAGAGGTGTATTTGTTGAGATTTTTCTCTTCTTGTAATAGACTTCCAGCTCTCACAACTAACATTTTTAAAACTCTAGAATTAAGCAATCTAAAATTACTTGCTTGATTTTCCTCTCACATGACAAAAATGGTAGCTGAAAATACTATGGTAAACGATACTATAGCTGAACCTGCTCCCAGTCTTCAGCATCATGTATTGGTAACACTACATGCTTTTCTTCTGAATACTATATTCAAGCCTTGTACTTCCTTACATTTCTTCTGCTTTCTAAAATTAATTAAGTGCAGTGTCCCAGAACTATGGCAAACCCAAACCAAAACATAGCTACTAGAGCAGAGGTTCTCAAATGTCATTGTGCCGTGACTCCCTTCTGACAACAATTACTACATGACCCCAGGAGGGGGGACCAAAGCCTGAGGCTGCCTGAGCCTCACCCCGTGCAGGTGGGCCAAAGTCAAAGCCCAAGGGCTTCTACCTCAGGCGGGGGGCCTGTAACCTGAGCCCTGCCACCCAGGGCTGAAGCCCTCTCGCTTTGATTTGGTCCCAGGCGGTGCGGCTCAGGCTTCAGCCCTGGGCCCCAGCAAGTCTAATACCAGCCCTGGTGACCTCATTAAAATTGAGTCATGAACCACTTTGGGGTCCTGACCCACAGTTTGAGAACCGCTGTACTAACTCAAACTAAAAAATGGCTCCTTTTTCTCATTCCTATACTTTAGGTACATTTTGGTTTGATCAAGAACTAAAAAGGGATTTTAATAATCCTTAAAATTGAGGATTATGTTTAATAGAGCCAAAACAGAACATCGGATTATAAAAGACTAGTGTGAATACCAGTGTAAAAACCTACATTTTTAAGAAATCCACAGTACCAGATCAATTAACTTGCCTTCTTCCGTCCTATGGCCACCAAATGGCCTGTATATGAATGTCTTGGGAGACTGCAGGACAAGCTTGATAGCTATTGAAATTTTTGCAACAGAAAGGTGTTATGTGGTATCATACAATTAAAGGGGTATTGGCACTTTTGATACTCATTACTCCATTTGGGAAATCTGTATGTTGTTCGGGTTATTTAGTTTAAAAGGAAACCTATTAGAAGTAGTGTTGAGTAAGAAACAAGTTTTAAGAGAATTCCAGAGATCTGTAAGAATTACTTATGAGAGAATTCTTCTAAGGATTTACTAACATACATTTTGAGAGGAACATTTACAGGAGTGTGATTTAGCAAGATCAACTCAAGTCAGCTTAAAACAGGAATCTCCAGCTCAGAAAAGAAACTCACCTCTATTCGCTCAGAAAAAGGCTTGAGTGAATAGGTAAGAACATAAGAGTGGCCATACTGGGTCAGCCCAAAGGTCCTTCTAGCCAAGTATTCTGTCTTCCAACAGTGGCCAATGCCAGGTGCCCCAGAGGGAATTAACAGAACAGGTAATCATCAAGTGATCCATCCCATCGCCTGTTCCCATCTTCTGGCAAACAGAGGATAGGGACACCATCCCTGCCCAACCTGGATAATAACCATTGATGGACCTATTCTCCCTGAATTTATCTAGTTCTTTTTTGAACCCTGTTATAGTCTTGGCCTTCACAACATCCTCTGGCAAGGAGTTCCACAGGTTGACGATGCGTTGTGTGAAAAAATACTTTCTTTTGTTTGTTTTAAGCCTGCTGCTTATTAATTTCATTTGGTGACCCCTAGTTCTTGTGTTATGAGTAGTAAATAACACATCCTCATTTACTTTCTTCACACCAGTTATGATTTTATAGACCTCTATCATACCTCCCCCCTTAGTCCTCTCTTTTCCAAGTTGAAAAGTCCCAATCTTATTAATCTCTTCTCATATGGAAGCCATTCCATACCTCTAATCATTTTTGTAGACTTCGATAGGAGCTCTGGAAGTAAACTCTGACAGACAGGGGAAAACAAATTCCAGAGACTGCCTGTTGTGAACTGCCCCTGCCTGCAGATGTCCCCAGCCTTAATTTTAAATCTGGTGACCGGTAGATGGAGAGAAGTAATTTCTAAAGAAAGACCTAACTGCATATGGCTTTGTAGAATAAAAACAACACCCTGAAGCAAATTGGTGACCAGTTCCGTCTATGGAATACAGATGTAATGTGCTCCTGGTCTTCAAGGGTAGTCCCAAGCAGAGTTCACTATAATAATGCACTCTAGTAAGAAGACAGACATAGTTAACTATGGCAAAGCCCACATCTGGAGGGAAAGGGTGTAAGCTCCTAATTTGATGCAACTGAAAGCAAGCATTATTGGTTACTGCTGCAAGCTCTGAATCCATGCATGAAAACAAAGGACTCTTAGGCTAGAAACCTTTAACAATACGCAGACATTTTCAATGAATACAAAGAGTAGATATACATTGCCATCTCGTTTAGATGATTTTCCTGACCCACCAGCACTATTTCCATCTTGTCTGGGATGAGCTTCAACCAATTTTCTCATTAAAACACCTGTCTCAGTCAGACACTAGTAAAGCAAGAACACCACATTTGCTATGAAAATGAAATGAATGGCTATGGGAAATCAGCACAGTGATAGGACTGCAGCTCAATCCGCTTCACTATCCCCCCCCCCCCCACCCGCCATTAGAAAAATGCACAATAAATAAGACACGCAACAAACTAAAAACTCCCAATATTAGAAAGAGACTAACATACATGAATATCTGGGGCAAAATGATGAAAAAAAATTAGGGGTATTTTTCAGTTCCCACAGACAAAGCATCTTACAACTATTTAAAAAAGAAAAAGCTGTGTATGTGAATCTATTCCTTTCATTTCATTTCACCCATGAAAGGGAAGGGAAACTACATATTCCTCCATTAAACAAGTACAGATAATACAAGAATGAAACAGGTGGAAAAGAAAAGGAAGAAGGATGAAAGGTTCCTGGGCCCTACCCATACCTGTAAAACATCCAATTGAACATGGACTATATCTGCTATGATCTCTTCTAAAGAAATAATGGGTCCTCTCAAGCTTAAAAGAAAAAAAAAAAGGATCTTCATTACTACTGAAACAAGCCAACTATTTTAAGGGAGGAGTGGGTGTCCCAAAGGTTACAGTTTAATATAGCTGCCATTTGCATAGGATACTACACAGGAGGATTTTTTCCTTCCTTTCCCCCTGCTGACAAGGATTTCAAGAGCATAGGCATGAACCGGTCATTTACAACATCACACCAGTTGATACCCTTAGTGAGATATATATGCATAAGATGATTATTCAGTGAGACACGTGATACTACCCTAGTGTACCACACTTCAAAAAATAATTTAAGTTGGAATATTGAATATCCTATTCTTTTGCAAACTATAGTATTTTAAAAAGAAATCTCATCCAAAATGATTAACACTTCCTACTGTTCAGGAAAAAAAAAAGCCTGCCCTTTCAGGCTAGCAGCTGTGGATCATTAGCTTTCCAGTGATGAGGTGTGTTTGATGAGTATTTTTCTTTCTAATTAAGAGACGAGATTCTCTATTTGACTCTCTTCAGACAGAAGTGAAGAGAAAGCAATCTGCCTATGTGGAAAGGCCATATCCTACAGAACAATTATTTCAGATGTCTTTATCTACTCCCTTCTAATTTCATTTCTTTTTTTTAACTGAACCCACATTGGCACCCAAGCCTTCACAGCATTTACCTATTTGTCACCTAAGCCTGCCCCTATTATATTACCCCTATTTTTTACTATAATTAAACATGTATCAGACATTTTACCACTAGGAAAGGAAACTGTGAGAAATAGTCAAGTAAATCCTAGATGGCCCATATATCTTCAGCTACAGCTAAAGGTGCAGGGAGGGAAGGTACAAGTGTGGTTGTAAACTACCTTTGTACTCCCCAAGCCTGGGTTGGCTGTGCTAGGCTAGTCCTTCAGGATAAATTACATTAGAAAACTGAGATTAAGGCATGATCATGCCATCTTCATTAATATATGTAATTTTTACTCCAATGAAAAATTTCATTGATTTAAGTGGCATTTCTCTCATAAGTAAGAGTCGCATTATTGGGTCCTTAAGGACTTACCCCAAACTTCATATAGAGTCTTTGCCACAGCCAGGAACAGAGCCTATGTTTGTGACTCTGAGTCCTGTGCTTTAATCGTAACATCACCCTTCCCTATTTAAGCTTAAAATTCTTGTGGGTATTATTCTTTTCTCATGTTTTTGGACTCTTGGATGTTTTCTCAAAAAATGGAAAGAAAACCTACATAATGTATTGTTTGGGTCTCCTATCTACGTGCTGTAGGTTTCGAGGCTTCAGTGAAATAGTGTATGTTCTCTGCACTATAAAACACTGAAAGAATTGTTTCAGTTGAACTTGGCCTGTAGTCTGTTGCCTGATCCATTAAAAAACAAAAACAAAAAAACCCCAAAACACACACACAAAGGAATGTAAGTACTGCCTTCGGTGGTCAATTCCCATCTCACCCTCAGTGATATTTTTATTTTTTTAAAAGCATTTTCTTCCACTTCATTGGATCCCATGCATCCTGCAAGTGTAAATGTAAACATTATATTTGAGTCAGAGCATGCACATTCAGAAGGGCGTGGAGAAAATGAGCTTCGTAAGCAAATATTAAAATAGTCCTACATTTTTCAGGCTGATTATCTGAACACAAGGTCTATGTGAAATTCAAAAGGTCTGAACCTTAGCCTATCTATCTACATCTACAGTATGCAAAAGTAGCCTGGAAAAAGAGTGAAAGCCTGGTGTGATAGTTAAAGAAAAGTATCAGGAGCCATCCCACTCTCAAATTTGCAATGTGACTTGGATAAGTCACTTAACCTCTTACCTCAGCTTCCCCCATTTAAAAATGCCTCTTTGGAGCCCTGAAAGTGTTCTAAATCCTTTGAGGAACTATAAATACAGTAAGCATTAACACTTACAGGAACAAACTATTGTGAGATTTCCTATATTTTCCCCCTTTCAGTACTGTGGAAATGTACTCCATTTCACTGCGATCTGGACTTTTTCCCCTTTCATCCTGCCTAGAACCAGGAAATGCTGAGGCTTCCAAGATGAAAAATAATTTCATAAATGTTAAGTAACCCTTTATTTTAACCTAAAGAAGCATTAAGTTGAGGTTTAGTTCAAGCTTTAAGTGAAGTTTCAGGTCAATTCTTATTTTAATCCAAGCCCTGATGAGCCCTTAGCCAACATAATTTTTAATATGCCAATCTAGTTAGAATACTTTGGTGCAGTATAAAAAAAACACAGTTGATATCAAAGTTAACATTTCTTAACAGACGGGACAGTTCTGGTCTTGGTTTTTGCATGTGGAGAGCTTGTATTATAAGTCAATAGTTATATTACATTTAAATTCTTTCATGTAAGCATGGTTTGACTCCAGCTATTAAAGCAGCAAGTATGAGAATTAGATACGACTCATTTGATGTGTTTCAACCCACCCAATCTTCTGTTGAAACATCTCTATAGCTAAATGGACTTATTTCACCTGAACAACCTCAAAGACGATGCTATCATCCAATCATAACATAATGTAGGTTACCTGTGTCTTGACAAGTTTGTCAGCACCAATAAAACCTGCCAGCTAGAGGCTTGAAAGATTTTTATTTAAATTTAGATTTTTCCCCCACTTACAACTTGTACTGACATTTCACATCATTTTATAGAAGTCAAAGAAGAAAGTGCTATGACTTTGCTTTGAGGATACTGACAATTCCAAAAAAGTGAGCCCCAGAGTCTGTGAATACAAGCATCACATTAACAGCACGTGAATTACAGATGTAAAATTCATACCACTTATGACTTTCATATAGCAAAAGTTAGATGGAAATAAAAATGACATATTTACAAAGGAATCTGTAAATATTCACAAAATGTTGACTCTCTCGGGTCACTAAAAACAACAAGGAGTCCTTGTGGCACCTTAGAGACTAACAAATTTATTTGGGCATAAGCTTTCGTGGGCTAGAACCCACTTCATCAGATGCATGGAGTGAAAAATACAGGAGCAGGTATAAATACATGAAAGGATGGAGGTGTGAGTAACAGTAGGGAGAAATTAGTGTTGGGGAAATTAAGTTTAGGTTTTGCAATGACCCAACCACCTCCAGTCCTTATTCAGGCCTTATCTGATGGTATCCAGTTTGCAAATTAATTCCAGTTTTGCAACTTCACATTGCAGGTTCTCCTACTGGTTTTTGAATGTTATGATTCCTGATGTCAGAAACATTCAAAAACCAGTAGCTTCAATCTCTCTGGTCACTCAACAACAGACCTAAAAGTGGCAATTCTTCAACAAAAAAACTTCAAAAACAGACTCCAACATGAAGTTGCAGAACTTAATTTCTCCTTACTGTCATTCACACCTTCTTGTCAACTGTCTGTAATGGGCCACTCTCTTACCACTTCAAAAGTTATTTTTCCTCCCTTGGTATCCTGCTGTTAATTGATTTATCGCGTTAGACTGACCTCACACTTGGAAAAGCAACCCCCTTTCATGTATTTATACCTGCTCCTGTATTTTCCACTCCATACATCTGATGAAGTGGATTCTAGCCCACAAAAGCTTATGCCCAAATAAATTTGTTAGTCTCTAAGGTGCCACACTCCTAGTTGTTTTTGCTGATACAGACTAACACGGCTACCACTCTGAATCTTGGGTCATTCTCTCTTTCACTTTAGATTTTCTACCTGGCTACTATCACTAATATAGCTCAGAATTTCTTAAGCCTGGTTCACTGAAAAGATCAGTGTGTGCAGGTCTACTGCAGTTCTGGACTGAAGTTCAATACATATTTGTTCTCTCAGATTTACAAAACACACAATTAAGAGAAATTGGTATTACTCTGCCTGTGACAAATACACTGGTATCAAGTAATGACTTCCCTACAAAGATACATTAGTGACTAGATCAAAGAAACTCCTCAGAATAAGGCTATTAGGTTCATCAAAGCTTGTCCCTTTTTAGTACTCCATTTCCTCAACAGAGTCTCAAATTTTTTCTTGAATGACCCATATCTTTGTCTTTGCAACATTACCTAGCAAATCATTCTATACATTAATTATTTTTAAGTGAAAAAGTGCTTTTAATGCCTCTCCTCAATTTGTTTTTGTTTTACTTTTCCATGTGCATCTTAAGTAGAGTTACTGTTTTCAGTGCAGCACTGATGCAGGGGAAATCACTGTCTAAAAGATTCAAGGCATTATATAAATCAGTTATATCCCTGTTAAGTGTCTGATTTTTCTCTAGGCTATACAAAATGCAGCTTTTTAAACCTTCCCTCATTACTCATGCCTTCTAGGTTTGAGATCAATCTAATTCTTCTTGCCTCTTAAACTTCCTCCATGACTGTTTAACACAATTACAGAACTGAACATGCTATTTCATTTCAAAGTGCCTTGATACAAAAGGTATCATTTCTGTACAATACACTTTACATTTTAGACACATTTTCTAAACACTTAAATCTATTTTACAACATTGTCTCCATATTTTTACATAGGAATTTACTGCTTTACAATTTCAGCAGGTTCTTCTGTAGTTTTCTCACTGATAGGAGGAGGTATTGAATGTGGAAATGACTAAATATGTTTGACTTTACTACACCTGCAAAATTAAAGTTTTTTTCCCCATAATAACCCAGGTGAAAATCCTTTTGAATTATTTACCTATCTCTGTGTGCTCACTGCAATAATCAAATATACATGATCAGCAAATATAACCAATTTAGAACTTAGCTACACACAAAAGTTGCAACACTTTGTGCTGCTTTAACTATACTGATATAGCTAAACTCCCCTCCAACCCAGCATGGAAAGGGAATAATCAGTATAAGGTACCTTTATACAAGTATAACTGTGCCCACACTAGGGGTTTTACCTGTTAATTATTATACAATCACACGCCTAACCAACACAATTATGCTGGTACATCATCTGTAGGTAGTCCAGGCCTGGGTTTGTCTCATCTTACTGTTGTAACTCCTTAGGCCTGGTCTACCCTTAATATACCTATGTTGGGAAAAGCCCTAGTATAGATACAGTTATACCAGTCTGACTGTTCTTATACCATTTAACTGCATCCACTCCAGAGGATTTTGCTGGGTTAACTATACTGGTATAGCCAGCAAAACCCTTCTAGTGTAAACAAGGTTTGACATAATAATGTTGGGTGAAATTCACCCTTTTCTCACAAGGCTTTTGTAATTGTGTGGAAACTCTATGGGGGCTGACTTAAAACTTCGGGCAAGCTGTAGAAATGCAATATTACCCTTCTGTGACCATTATTCCAGCAATATAGATTGGAGGGATCTTGGTGAGTTCCTTCTTCAGGCTGTTAAAGAAAAGATTTTTTTCAACTCAACCACAGTCCCAACTAGAAGAGGATCTGTAGCTTCTCACCCATGCTAGCTACTCCATTCCTTCTGCCTGCCCAGTTTCCATCTGCCTCTTCATTGTCACTGGCTTTTCCACCAAGCCCCAAATTGTATCCTATCATAGAATTCCTCCCCATCCCCACTCATTTACCCAGTGGGCCTTTATCCCAAAACCCATCATTAAGGACACAGCAAAACTACATGGCATTTCAAAACAGGAAATGAAGAAACTGTACAATTATGGAAACTTCCACTTTGACTCTTGAGAGATACAGGAAGAGAAGTTGAGCAGTATCTGAAATAGCCAGTAACTATCCAAATATGGAAAAATAAATGAAATACCCGCCGAGTTATTTCCTTTTTCCCTGAAAAAAAAATTGAATTTTCTACTTCTAAAAGTTACCATCTGCATAAATTTAAATTTATTAAACACCTTTATTATTACTAGAAAAGGCACATGTTCTAACGTAAAGAATTTCCATTCAAATGTACAGAGCATCAGGATATGCAAGGTAAGTCTAGCTGCTGTACAAGCAAATTTTGTGGTTGCATTTGGTAAACAGGTAAATGTATACTTTGCTGGATGTACAGTCAATGTTGACATTTAAGCAGTAGTAATTAGGATTCAAAGTCACCTGGTTAAGAGGAAAGCGGGCAGTCTAACCCTTTCTTTGTAGTTTTGCTTCAGTCTGTCTGTACACTAAGATACTTTCTAAGAAGAGAGTATAGAAAATTATGCAATATGTCCTAAAATCCGATTTCACAGATCAGATTTGATTTGCCCTTAAACAGAGCTCTTCTGGGAGATACTCAAGGCCAAATTTGCAGATTAGACTTATCCTGCAGTCTTGCTTCCACAAATATTTGTTGGTGGCGTTAGGTCAGTTGGACATGCAAGTACCTGGTTGCTTCTACAAATTGGTTACTTTGATCGTCAGGGGACTTTAATTGTTTCTACAAAGTACTGCTTTTCCAAATCTGGCCATTCATGCAGACCCCAAACTTTGTATCATTAACCTTCCTCCTCCCTCCACCTCCTTCTCCCAAAGCGAAGTCAAGTAGGAAACCAAATTTTTTAAAACCCACAAGAGTTTCTTTTTATTCAAATTTTACTATATGTGGATTTGTTGAATTTTCCCTGTGATTTTTTTTTTATTTTCAATATTAGGCCCATCCTGCTAGGTGCTGATTGCCATTAACTCTCATTTGGCTTAAACTCATTTGGAATCATGTGGATTTATTTTCATGGACCTGCTCCATTTTACTGTTATGGGATGCCTAGAACATTGGCTAGGAGTAACTGCTAAATAAATTAACAGTGCTAAAGATTTGTTGACTTTCCATTCTCGCAAAATACTTAATATCTGTGTCTCAATTGGAAAGTCATTTCGCTGATGTTAGTTAAAAAAATAGCTATACTCCATGTAAATACATTTTAAGGAATAATAATATATTTCAGCTACCTTACCACCCTTTGTAACTGCATCTCCCAGTCTGTCTTGTAATTTTCTAATTTTCTCCTTCACTGATTTCAAATCTTTTATCCTCAGTTCTGGAAAAACTTCACGAGTTATGGTTAGCATCTCTAGCAATGTCTGCATGTTTCTCTTTGCAATTCAAATATTAATCTTAGGCTGATTTAAGAGACTTCTCTTCTCTTTACAGTATTTTACTTTTGCTATATGATGCCTAAGTGGAAAAAAGGATTTTTTTTTCTTGATTGATCTGCTAGTTTTTTAATTCTGGAGAGTGCTATTTGTATACCAGGTATATATTTCTCTTCTATATTTACCAAACCTCTAAACACTCTTGTTTCGAAAAGGCTGCAGTAATAGGAAGTCAACAGAGAATACTGTTTCGACAGCAAAGCAAGTCAAGCTCCAACTGTTCAAACAGCCTGAATTCTGTGGAAAAGAGAAAAAAAGGTAAAAAGAAAGGCCCTAGGCCAAGACCACTGAGACAGGCAGGTATTTTTAGATACCTAGATGACTCTAATACAATTCTACAATACTTTCTTTAAGCAAAATGCAACAAAACATAATTCTTTAAGCTCCTTCTAAGCTGGGTTTTCTTTAGGAAAATGCAGAGATTTTTGAGGAAGCTAAAGTACATTCAGGTAGAAGTAAAAACACCTGTGCTATAAACAAAATATAGATATTGATTATTAACATAAATGGTAGAAACAATGTCCTTTTCATTCAACACATTTACCACTGCACAGTGTCCCAGAAAAGGGATGGAAAACAAAGAATTTTGTTGGTATTTATTTTCCCCTCCAGAGGCACAGAGGGTACATCTTCAACTTGCTCGGTGCAACTAAGATATTACATATTAACTATGAGTTAATTTTATTTCCATGTGCCTTCACTAGACTTAGACCCCTTTGCACAGATCCAGCAGTAGAAGGGGACTTAAAATTGCCCTATGCAGTGGGAGAATCCACAGCTTATGTAGCCCATACACACCACTTTGGAGGTAGGGTATGTGTTCAGAGCCAAGAAAGGAAGGGCCAGAGCACAGTTCACTCCAGTGATCTGGAACTCTTCCTGCTAGTATTGAAATAGGGTAAGCTGCCTCCTGTGCATCCCCTCAGAGTCTATATGCAGCCTGCCTCTATTTTCTCCCTCTTCAGGCACCTTAAGAACTCACTCAGTTCAAAGGATCCCCTTGTGGGGGTTAAATTTGTTGAGTCCTCCAGTGTATACTGGCTCTCTAGACTCCAAACCTAGTTCAGTGTTTCTCTCCTGGCAGGCCAAAATAACAAAGAAATACTCACACAGTCTTTATCCCAAGTTTCAGCTGGACACAGCCCCTCTTCCAAGGGACTGTCTTTCTGCTTCCCAGCTCCTCCTGCTTGGAGTTTGCTCTTCTCCTCAGGCTGTCTCAGCTGTTACCCTCCCCCTACTCATTCAGAACCCTGGAAGAGCATTCTTACTTCCTGCTGTGTCTACAGACATAGCTCTGGTGTCCTGGACTCCCCACCTTCAGTGCAGCTTCCTGCTACTTTTATACTGGAATCACCTGATTCCTCTCAGGTAGGGCTCATTCTGCAATCACAGCAGCTTTGCCCCAGCTATCCAACCCATAAGGCAAGTTAGCCTGTTACTGGTATAAATTAAAGGAGTCCTGAGGCTGGTCCCAAGATTGGGGGGGCTGGGAGTGGCAGAGGGGGTATGACACCAGTTAAGGTCAGATCAGCTGCATCTGAGTGTTAAGCTCTATATCATCAGGAACCCAATGGCACTTTCTGAACTGATGAGGATTAGCAAGCAATGGAGAACTGGGCCTTGTATACGTGAGGATGGGGACTATTCCAGTTACATACATTTGATGATGGCTGTGACACATTTATCTCTTGTGAAAAGGCTGCATCAGTGCCCACATAACTGGTGCACATACCAATTTAGCTTACTGGGAAAGCTGGAGATGAGAAGCACCTGGACTTCTGAAATGAAATATGTCCATCGGATAACTGAAGTGTTATGTGCAGACAAAATAGAAGGGGTTTGCTTAGCAAAACCAAGTAGAAGGCAATAAAGTGTCTGCTTTTGGCTTATAACTAAAGAAAGAACATGAAATTTTGGGGAGAGTTAAGACACGATCACAAGAAGTGGATGCTATAAAAGTTTATGCCAGGTGGGGACTGAATGGAAAGCAAAGATGGAGAACAACCATGAGTGAACAAAACAGGCAGAAATCTCTGTGGAGTCAGGCTAACTGGCTAGGAGAGAATTTGGAAGAAAACAGCATGTCATGAAAGTAAAAATATAGTTGTATTATAATCATGCTGACTAACTTAATTTTGGCATAAGATTTTACATATTTTCATTTCAGTTTGTTAATGTTCACTCTCGTCAGCTTATCTATAGTCCTACCCATTGTACTGAGAAATAAATTCTCTCTCCACTCATGCCACAAACACAGCAGGAAAACTCTTTGAAAGAGACCAGCAATAGTTTATTGGTAAATGCTGGTCACTGAGACTGACTCTCTTTGTTTTGTTGGGTTTGTTTTCCTCAGTGTATTACATCAAGGAAGCAGAAATGAAAACTGATGATCACAGCAGGAAGAGTGAAATAAAGCTGGAAACTACTCCCCACTGTTTTTGTTCAAGCACTTAAGGTACTGCAGAAAAATCCGGTATCTTTGTACAATTACAAAATAATAATCTTGCCATTCCAATTGTTTCTTCATAATGAAACTTATCAATGTGTTTTTACATGAACTAAATTAAATCAAGTATAGAAAAGACAGGTGTGCGCTGGCAGATTTCCCATTGTTTTTATAGTCATTTTTCCAGCAGCCATCAAGTGCTGCAATCTAAGCTGGCTCCCTCTTTACAGTCAGCTTTCTCTGCTACATTAGCTCACAGGGAGACAGGTGTGGCTTTGTGCTCTAAGTATATGACACTTTGCAGAATCCAGCTCACCTTTCAATAGTTCACTGTTTCAGCTACATTACACTTCATTTATTTATACTTTTGCATTCCTGACATGTTTAGCCAAACTTGAGCATAGAAATGTTCAAAGACTTCTTCTTACTCTAATTATTATATATGCATTTACCGAACCAGCTATACCATCAATAACATTTACTAATCCAATAAAGACGAATATTGCATTTTAGATCTGCTCATTTTCAAGCAAATCTTAGAAAGGTGGGGAATCGAATGCACAGTATGGTATTGTAAGGAGCTGCCTTCAAAATATAATGCACCCATTCTTGCTAGCCATTGACTCTGTAGTGTGCCAGATTTTCCAACTTCAAAACAAGGACAGCACCTTTCTAACATATTATACATAGTTAATTAGGGAAAGAAGATTGTTATCCTTAGAAATAGTTCTCTCAGGAAGTTGGACATCTCAGAAGGTTAAGCAAGCACAGCCTAAAATTGGAGGTTTTGTTTTGCTTATATACAAGAATTGTTCATTCAATATCAAGATTATTTCAGCCAAACCAGGACATCTGGATAAGGTACACGGCAGTGCCCCTTATATGCAGGTTGCTTAACATTTGCCATTATAAAAGATTTTCTGAAAAAAAATTGCAAGACTTTAGCCCCATCACTGTTTGAAGCAGGCTTTTTAAATTTAGCAGAAAGAAAAGCGTGCGGTCAGCGGAGTACTTTTACTTTTTCCCATTAAATTCCAGTCAGATTTAGTTGCAGATAAACTGTTTAATATCACCACTCCCATTCTCTCAAGATGCTTTGATTCATGCCAAAATAATAGTTGAATATGAACATGCTAGTCTAAGCCTGAATCCATACCACTATCAAAGGAGCAGCAGCAGAAGACAATGCACTGGAAACCCAGATAAATAGTGTGGCAATCCTGTATAAAAAATTATTATGAGATCATATAATTGAACACTGCATCATAATGCATATGCACATGGGGCTGAATTAAGGTTGCACAGGCAACTTTCATTCTAACATTTCCTAAATTCTGAGTGCTTGACTTCACCACCTTAATGTTCTCTTATAGTTTTGTTTGTTTTTGTTTTCTGATATAATTTCCTAACATTTTAAAAAGCAAACTGAAAAAAACTGAAATTCCATCACATTGAAGCAGACTGATGGGTCATGAGAAGGTCTGGAAGCTCCATAGCACCATCCTCTACCACTTGAGCTAATGGAGTAACTCATCACAATAGTAGACTGTTATCTTCTTGTAGACCTGCCACTAGAGGGCAATGAGATACACTTTGCCAGTGTGTTTCACAGCTGTTTGCTAGACACCAGAGAAATGTTGAGACTCAAAAATTCAATTCCTGATTCTGCTGGAGAGTGTTCTCTAGTGGTTATAGACTCTTTGCCACATATTTCTGTCCTGTTTTACTCCTATCCTCCCTCGCCAGTTCTTGACCCCATAACCCCCGCTGCTCTCCCTCCAGCTTCTGTCTGTTCTGCCCCTCCTTCGCTCCTGACGCTGTACTTCATCCCTGCTCATATTCTCCTCCTCCACTCTCTGCTCCTATCTTTCCCCACTCCCTGCCTCTCATCCTTGTTTGTGCTCTTTGTTCCTCCTGTTGGTCCCTCTCCTCACATCTTCTTTCCTGTCCTCATTTCCTTTCTTTTGCTCCTGTCCCGCACCTGTTGCCTATGACCTATCCCCCACACTCCTATCCCTTTCCCCTACTGCTGTCCCTTTCCCCTTTTTTCTCCATGTGCCTCTGCTCCTTGTCCCCCACAGCCTGCATCACTTCTCCATCTCTCTCTCTCACCTCCATATTCAAGACAGGGTGCTTCCTTCTTCACCTCAGTGTTGTGGGGCACCAGCAGGCAAAATAGAGAATGCAGAAAAGACCGCTCCCTGCTCTCAGTTGCTGGGAGGATCAACTGCAGGGAGAGTCTTGCTCAGTGCCTGGAGCCCCATTCTGGGGCATGCTCAGTCACTCTGGCCAGTGAATATGGAATATTTTGGGAATATAATGCTGTAACTAGTCTGTACTGAGCATAGGCTAATGTGTAATTTTTTAAAAAGGCTCATAAGTTGGCCAACTCTGTGCAAATTTTCATGGGTCTGGCAAAAGGCACATCCTTCAAACCAGGATAAACCCTCTGCCAACTTTACAGTTCCTACTCCAAAGGTTGGAAGTTCTAGAGCTTCTCAATGAAATGGGTGTAAGTATTTTAACATGGGCAACACACTGTATTTTTCCCTAACCTTGTTTTCTGAAACAACTAAATTGTTTTAGCTGAAGTGTCCCAAAAATGTTGGACACTCAGTATGAAATATTTCAGAGCAAACAGTTAAAATTTGTCAAAAGTTATAAGCAAATGAAAACAGGGTCTTATAATGCAAAGTGTTAAGCAACCTTAACCACAGGCAGCACTACCTTCACCATCTGTAATAAATATTAGACAAAAATAATGATTTGAGATTTGAAGGGTTGGAAAATAAGTTTACAGGAGGTCCACATTAATCAAAGATACCTTTCTCTAGTTTCCAGTTTTTATATATCTCCTATTCTATCAAAAAATACAAACCAGCAATGTCCCTTTCCATAGTCCCTTCATATATCTTCAGTGTTCGAACTTCAAAAACAAACATGCCAAGCTCATCTCTCCAGAGCTCACCATCTTCTGGTCATCAAACCTCTTTCCTGCTCCCCTTCCAAGGCTTTAGTCTAACAAGGCTCAGCGGCATCTCATTGTCTGAGCTCTGGCTCCACAAAGCCTCTTCTTAGAAGCACTACTCAGTTGGGGTGCATCAAGAAATTCAAGAGAGCAGCCAGGGGCACCAACCACACATACACCCCATCATAGGGAGCAGTGAATGAGTCTTAATACATATAAATAACAGTCATCTTTCCTGCCTCTCTTTCTCTAGAATAGAAATAACATACAAACAAACACAGTTATATTTTCCGATCTCTATTATGTATCTTTGACACCTATATTATGGGTTAAATATTGTTCTCAGTTTCATCTGTCTGGGACTGAGTCTCCATTGCTTTGCACCTTGTGTAATCATTTACAATTGTGAAAAGTGATTGTAAAGTGCCACAAATCAGAAAGTGTCTCACACCCATGGCACACTTCATCTAGACAGGTTTAAATGACTACACAAAGTGCAAGTCAGTGGAAAAGTCTGGCCCAGATCCTTGCGTACAGCTCTGAAGCGCACACACTGTAACTCAGGTAAAGAGGACTTTTTCAGGCCCCTATCTCTCAGCACATGAACTTTGTTGACTGTTAATGACCCCATCGAGCCAACATGGCAACTTGGGATGGATGGGTGTACACAAGCCTCAGCTCTAGCCCTTTTCACTTGCCATGACCCCTACACCCTCAGAGGGAAAAAAGGATGATGCACAAACCATTAGACTGGCCACTGACCACTAGGGCATCCCACGTGCTGGGGTGATCTTCCCATGGCCAGCTATGTTGCTTTAGGGCCACTTTGTACTGAGTAAGCAGTGCAATGTGGCTGCATTACAGGGAGAGAATCTATGATTCATTCCCTTAGAACCATCTGTAATGCAACATAAGGACAGAGTGGAACAGGTGTATTATATGGGTTAACCACTGATGTGATATAAGGTTTCTGGGCAGTTAACTCTGACCTCTGAGTTACCTGCAAATTTTCTTTGGAGGCTGTACTTTGACCCAAAGTCTGACACTTATCCCAGCACTTTCTGCTTAACTCACAACATTATTTATGTCATATCATTGTATGGCTCCAGACAGCCATGTCTTCAATAGAGCCAACTGTATTTTATAACATTTGATTAATCTGTTTTTCCTTACTACCTTCCTCACACGCAGAGGGATTATGTTAAAGAATAAATGAACAGAATCAGGAACTGGCAGGCAGTTAAAAGCCTGCCCAAAATATCAGTTGAGAACAGTGGGAAATATCAGAGTTGAAAAAGCCCAGGGCTTTCGTTTGAGGATATTTTAGAGCAACTTTACAAGACATCTTTCTGTAATCTCCTTCTTCAATTTTAAAGAAAGGTTTACGTTAAAAAAATCATACCGCTTTATTAGAAGGGCCTTTGTCCTCTAGAAGCCTCTAAATAGATGTGTGTCTTTTCTAATGATGGATGGTTTCATAATGAAAAAAAATCTATTAAAAAGGCCAAGATTTTTAATTTTTGTTGTTATGGCTTCATTCCCAGTTAATCAATATGTGGTTACTTTTGGAACATAATATAAACATTTCAGGAAAATACCACAAAGAAATGTGTAAACACAGATGAAATTTCAGGTTTAATGACAAAAAAATTCAGTGTTTCACCGTCTTCTCTGCACTATAAGGGTTTTATCAGGCTACAAGCAAACAATCTTGTTGAAAACTTGGTTGAGCAATCTTTTTCCACAGTGCAGTGAGAACGTAAAACTGTGTGTGTGTGTGTGTACTACCTCAGTGTCATATATTAAGGCACTATCTCATTTTACTAGCCAGTAAGATAGTTAACAGTTCAATGATATTTGTGAATATCCTTAAGGTTTTGCATAAATCACTCAGTGTACCTTACATCAAACCCTGCTACAGCATACTTACTATAATGAAGTGATGTTAACCAAATATTTTTTGAGATTTCTATGCAGAGGGAGGTATACTGTTGGGAATGTATACCAGGACTACATATCACTAGACCACCAATAAGGCTTCCGGTAGTGCATACAGTCTATATGTTTTTAAGAACAAATTTAACTTAGTGTGAAGGATTTAGTTATACCTATATATTAAAGATGTAATACAAAAATATATTGTGTCAGGTGACATATTGGCTAAGATATGCTGAAGGTTCTTTTTTTTTTTTTTTTTTTTTTTTAAATATATCACCAATAATTAAAGGAGGCTGAAACTAGGAGAATACTCTTCACATAAAATAAAGCATATATTCTTTTGGCACAAATGTCTCCAGATTTGCTAGATTTGCAATCTTCAAGAGAATACAGTGAAAGGCAATGGAGAACTACAAAAGGGAAATAAAAAGCAAGAAAGCAAGAAAAATATCTGTTTCATAATTATGCTACAGAGTATCTTGTTAGTGAGCCCCATCCTAACCAGCTCTCTCACACTGGCATATGACATGCTCTTCTAATGGATGAACAGGTATTTGATTTTTGACTTAATGGCACCATCTGAAAAATGTGACAACTCCCTGAGGTAAAATTTAAGATCCTGGTTTTCTGCTGAAGCAAGTGAACCCTAATTGCAGATACGGATTTCAGTGTCTCATTCTATTCAGGTTCTTATACTGTGTCCATCATCATGGAATCTCAGCCTTCCAAAATTGGGAAATGTCTGTCAAATGTATTTACTCTCCCATCAACATTTTGGAAAGTATAAAATATTTGTGTGAACAGCTTCTTTGAGCATTGTTAGCTGGGGAAGAGGCAGACTGCTTAAGGCATTTCAGGTAGGCTGTACAAAGCACTAGAAAAGATTTTATAGGAATCAATCCTGCACTAGCAGAGGGTCCGATACAGAAAATGACCTAATAGGCCTTTTCTCATCTCTAGCATCTATGATTTAAACAAACAACTCAAACTTTTAATTTATCAAACATGGACACTGCCACCATAGTAAATTCCCTGTGGGAGAGGCGGGAGACCTTGTAGCCACTTCACAATTGTTCAAAGCTTTTTTCTGTTTGATGAAGCTCTTTTGAGCAGACAATACCTGCAGAGCTTTTTTAAACACAATAAACCATTTCAGTTTTCCTCTTTACTCATTTTCTGTGGGAAAGGCATGTAGCTATGGTATGTTAGTGCTTAATCTATTATCCACCTTTTTCATTCTCTCCCTTTCACAGCCAGCCCTCATCCAGCCATTTCTCCAGTCCTCACGTAGGCATCATCACCAGCAAAAGAAATAGCTAGTAAATTTTCGAAGGTGCTGACATGACTTAAAGTCTAAGTCCCATTTTCAAAAATGACTATGTCCCAGATCCTCGATGGGAGTTAGGTGCCTAAATACCCTTTGAGGATCTGGGACTTAGGATCTTAATTCACTTAGATGCTTTTGAAAAAATGTACACAGCAGTTTAGGAATGAGTTTGACAAGGTTACCATACATTTTTGCTGCCTAGTTGGCTCTTCTATTTGTAATATTTGAATTTACTTTGGTACTGATGTATTTTTGGACGTCTTCATTACGCTCAGTCTACCTAGAGGTTCTGCTGGCACATTCAGGCTCTCAACCTACAGAAGTTCCTCAAAAGAGAATAAAACAGCAGTGAAAGACGCAAAGAGCCTCTTTTTTGCTATAGTTTGTTAGTAGGGTAAAAGTTCATTATAACAAGAAATATTAGCAATAAATACCAATTTTCTATTTATATACCTTCTTTCATCTCAACCTATATATAATTCAGCGCCACTGAAATGCAGCTGACACTTGGGTTGAAGGTGGCAGGCAACCAAGCTGCACAACAGTGCAAGAATGTTAAATATTTTAAGAAAACTAAGCTTACAGACCAGTCATGGGATTTTTAATGTCCACATATACCTTGTCTGCATTAGACTTTTCTCCTTAAAATGTCCCACCAGTGCAGATTTGCCAGTGGTAACAATGGTGGAAGCTTTAAGTAGGTAAGCCATTGCACCATGTCTAGACAACATGATAGTTAAAACACTGGCAGCCAGTTTATACCAGTGCTCCCATCATTGCTAGTATCAGAGGATCTAGACCTTTTCCCAGAGGACGACTGTCAACTGGTCTGAAATGATGAAGTGGGTGATACAGTGGGAAGCCACCAGGCTACTAAAAGTGGACAAAGCCCATCCCATAAAACCCATCAGATCTGATGCCTGAGTTACTCAAAGATGATAGTGTACACCTCTGTGACTGGGGAACAGATATATTTTTAGCTGACATTCTGGAGGGAATTGTTAAATATCTGGAAACCTGGCTGAATCTGAGGGGGAAGCAACCCAGCTAATAGATGGTTCCTCCTTGTGGTAGGTGCCCAGTGCAGGTACTCATTCCATAAGGTACATAAGATCCCTGATGAATTGGAAGCAGATTTAGGGGAAGGCATCCCCTAATAGAGGTGGGGAAGGGGGTAGGGTTCCTAATTTCTGGTACAACAGGGAGAAACCTCCCCACTTTGTCTTACCCCTTAATCCTCATGCAGGGGGAGGGTGGTGGGGTCTCAGCAACAAGCTGAGATCCGCTGTGGAAGAGCGGAAAGCTGATGGCAGCTATCCACCAGGTGGAAACAATTAAGGAAGGAATTAAGGCATTCATTTTATGAATTACAGTGGATAGCTCTCAGATGAGTTAAATTAATATAAAACTGCATCCTAATTAGAACACATCCCTTGCAGCTTCTCTTTTTTCCCCATGTGTCCAGGACAAAATACAACCCTTTGCAACCTCAAGGCAGTGGGTGGTGCAGGGCTTTATCTGGACTGGCAGGAATAAAGGGTAGAAGAAGGCCTCTTCAGATGTCCCCTCTTCCCTCAGAAGGGAGATGGCTACATGAACAAGAAGGCATTCCTGAGCTCTTGGGGCTCAGATAATCCATTGACTGTGTGCAACTGGGGGAGGGTACATAAACACCACCCCTCCAACGTGAACCCCTTCTCAGCCCTGAATTAACCATGGCCACACTCAAAATCAGAGTAGGATCAGCTTTTTTGATCTGTTGTGGACATTGTGCTAGTTGCTGGTTTGGGGACTGGGCACTAATTTTCCCCTCACCACTAGATTGGCAATGATAGGGTGGGTTTTTTCAATTTTCCCACAGCAGCTCAGAGACCCAGTGGGGTAGGTCAGGAGGTAATTTGTTGCAATTTAGGAGGTATCCAGAGCAGGTACTTATTTTATAAAGATCTAGTTCTTTGATCAATCAGAATTGGAAGCAAACTTATGGGGAAGGTATCCCCTAAAAAAGCTAGGGGTCCTAATGTTAACCCCTTTCCCAATCCCCTTATAGAAAGGGAAGGGGGTAGGGTCCCAACAGCAGGCTGGGGATCAGTTGTGGAGGTTTGGGGGGCTGATGGCAGCCCTCCCCCAGGTTGAAACCAGGGTGGATTAATTTAAATCAAAGTGATAAAGTCAAGTTTATTGTTTTGCATTTGCACTTTTAAGTTATTTTACTCAAGAGGGATTGATTCTCATTGGTTGGTACCCATTAAAACATGTTAATTTGCAACCAAATACAGCCCTTGCACTAAATGTGGTACTACCTTTGCTAACCAGGAGGATAAATTATATCCATACACATTTTATATTAGAAAATGGTGAATGACATTTCTTATTTACCAGATGATGATTAATTATTTACTTGTGATTTGTGTCAAGCTATATTTGGACGGAAATTGAAGTTCAATCAAAATGGAAAAAACAACATTTTAAAATTATGTTTATTAGTTATATAAAACCACCTTAAGTGTGCTGGATACATAACGGGGGCGGGGGGAAGTAAGTTTATCAAAATATGTGCTACATTTAAAATTAACTGATTTTCTAAACAAAGGAAGTATCTGTACTTAGTGAATTGAACTGATTGTTTCTGGTCCCCATGCATTCAAGATTTTAGAACTAGTAGATATCATCTCAGAACTTGTTTTTATTCATAGATTGGAAGAGGAAAACAAGCTCATCTGCTTTTTCAACTTTCAACTGGATTAAACTGATTGAATAAATTGAAATGAATAAAATAGTCTCTCTGCACCTGCAGAAGAGGCCACTGTTGTTAAAAGTTGTTTTAGCACTTTAACCTACTCTGGTACTGTGTGTCTAGCAATGAGTTCCACCAGTTCAGTGGTTTGACTTCCTTTAAAATCTGGCAGCAAAGATTTATTATTTGAAAATATTTATTTCATTGATATTTTAATAGATTATCCTAAATTTAAGCCTTAATATAGGTACTAAATTTCAAATTTGATTTTCAGTTGATTTATTTAATAATGTATTATTTAAAAAATCAGATTTAAAATTAAAAATGTTTGATTTAAAAAAAAAAAGTATCCATCCTGGTAGAAATGATTAAGGAATGAATGGTAATCTGCACTATATAAATTATTGCTGGGTAGTTACCAGATGAGTCAAGTTAATAAAGTTGCAGCCTAATTAAACCACAAGTCTTGTGTCTCATCTTTTTGTTTGTGGAGGACAAAGGTGGAAGCTTTAAATAGAAAAGACATTGGAGCATGTCTAGACAATACGATAGTTAAAAAACTGGTGGCCAGTTTACACTTGTGTTCCCATCATTGCTAGTATCAGTGGAACTATGTAAGTGAAAGCAATTATAGGAATTTTAAAGAAAGGAATCTAGTGTAAACCCAAACACAGAACAGCTGAGACCACATTCTTAAAGGCCATATCCAAAACACAAATACACAATAAGCAGTATAGCCCCTTATTTATCTGCCTCAGAAGGATGAAGGACTACACCGACTATAAAGCAGGGTGTGTGGTGATGTGATAACACATATTAACTGAGTTGGTCTCCTCTTACTTCCACACTCCAAGATACTTAGTTATCTCAATATGACTGCACACCGAGAGGGTTATAAACAGCTTTCAGAAAAGGTAAAGAAAGCAGTCAAAGAAATACAGCCAAAAAACCCAGAGCACCACGATAATGAACAAATAAAAAAAGAAGAAAAATTAATTGGTGTAAAAATGTATTGAAATACCAGAATTTTTGAAGTCTCTTTAAAATATTTTTATTTTAATCATATGTAAATGTATTCTTATGTTATGATGCTAATCAACCCATGTAGTTATAATAAAATAAGGGCAATGGCAAAACCTCATCATCTAATCACATCACTTCTTTCATCCTAGGCATTGTAGCAATATATTATTCACCACCACACTACTGGAGTTTTATTTGTGTAAATAACTCTTATTCTAAAATTGACTAGGTATAATAAATTATGTCTAACATGCCCCAATTATGAAACACTTTCTTTAATTAAATTATTTGTATAATTTTAATGCAGGCAGTGTTGGGAGATGGAGCCAAATTTATATTTTAAACAATGAAAAGAAAGAATTAGCTGTTAAATTATCTGCATAATACATTCTTATTTCTGAATGATATTTATTAGTTTTGTAAAAACTTTCTCTATGGAGCTCTGAGAGCAGCCTTAGACTACTGTAACAAATGGGTTTTCTTCTTTTCAGCAGTACAATTCTATTCTAATCTTAAGTATCAAAACAAAATAGATCAAGTGCCACAGTAAAAAGTAAAAATAGGTGGGGGTAGCAATGAGGATTCTTGAAGCTGCATACTGCAAAAGTAGAATAAATTGGGGAAAGTTAGAGGGGGAAAACATTTATTAAAACACAAATATAGCATACAAATTGACCAAAAATGTGGAGAAAACTTTTCTAATTCAAATTCAAATTCATGAAGAACCAATATTTAACACTTCTATTCCCTCTTTCATGAACCCCTCATACATAATTGGAACATCTGCAAGACCCATACTGTTTCCATGTTTAAGTCCTTTTTTTAAGGCCCACTTCTGCTGTGCTGCCTAACTTTAGGCACATGAATAGCTCATCTTCCTCCTCCCCCCAAGCCCTTCCTTGTACCTCCTTTCTCAATCACAGCGGATAACACTACCATCTTGCCTGTCACTCAGGACCACTCAGGAGCGAGGGCACATCCATTGCATTAGAAAGGTCAGACTACTGATATTAAAATACGAGTTGTGTGCTTTTATTTGTTAAACAAAAAAAAATTTATTATTATTAAGGTTTTTTTATATAGCGCTTTTATCCAAAGCGCTGTAGAATAGTTAGCTAACGGTACAAACAACCTTTGGAAAGGTCATTGAGTGGTCTGCCGAGACCCTCAGCAATTTTCAAGTGGTCCACGAAAAAAAGTTTGGAGAACCACTGAATTAGAGAGTATCTGAGCAGATATTGCTTGACCCCATGTTCATTCTGCCACAGCAACAAGTAGTTTAAGCATTTTCCTAATTGGTTTAATACTTTGGAGGTAGAACAGCAAAGTTAATCTGACATTGAGAGAGTGAAGACTCCACTCCACACTGGAGGCACTAGGTTTCAGGAAAAATATTGGTAAGTGAATTGATTTATATAAAAATCAGAAATTACCCAGTGAGACCCTCAGAAATATAGTTATTATTGGGTAAGTAGAAACAGAGTAGCCCTCAACCCGAGGGTGGAAGGCACTATCTGGGGATAGGTGGACCAGCAGCAAGCTAACAGACAGGCCCAATGTCTTGAGAGAGTGGAGGTAGTCTAGAATAGCAGGAATATCCAATGTCTCTGTGGACAACAGGTTTCGTTGTGCACTGCCAGAGATATGCCCCCATTTAGCTAGATAATGTTTTCTGGTAGTCTTTTCTACTGTGATTGAGAATAGTTTGACTGCCTCTGAACATGAATGCTGTAGGTCTGACGCCCATCCATACGCCAGGTCGTGAGGTGAAGAGAATCCAGGTTGTGATGTCTGATTCTGCCATTCTCCTGAGTTAGCAGATCTGGAGAGGGTTAGATATTGATGGGAGGGTGGGTTGACATTCGCAGGAGGTTTGGAAGCCCGAATTACCTGAGACACTTCCTTGCGGCAAATCTTCTGCAGACCTTGTGGTAAGAGTGGAATAGGAGGAAAGGAGTACCACAGGTGGTCTGACCAGGATAGCAGGAGGGCATCACCCTGGCAGTTCCAACCTCATGCTGCTCTGGAGCAATATACATTGAAATTCTTGTTCATCAGGTCTCAGACGCCAGTTCCCCATTGAGTGAAGATTTTGTTGAGCACTGAATTATGTACCTCCCACTTGTGCTTGGTGGAGAAATGTCTGCTGAGATTGTCTGCCAGAGAGTTTTGCACACCTGGGAGGTATGTCGCTGAGAGTCTGATGTAGTTCCGGATACATGGTTCCATAAGCATACTGCTTCTATGCACTCAGGAACGGGTTTCAGTCCTCCTTGTTTGTTTATATGGAAGATGCTCATCATGTTCTCTGACATTATCTGGACATGTGGGGACTGTATAAGTGAGGGGAATGATTTCAGGTCAGCTGGACTGCTCTTGGCTCCAGAATATTGATATGCAGTATCCTGGCCTCCCAAGGTATCCACCTATTTGTGTCATACGATCAATCATGTGGGCTCCCCAATCTATGAGGGATGTGTCTGTGATAATGGTCACATTGTGGGTGGAATGGGACTCTGGCATGCACTTGTCTGGTGAACACAGAACAAGGGAACTTCCCAACTGGATCTACCTGTTAGGAACCAATCATCCAGGGACAGTGTAGCCATTTCATCTTATCTATGCAGGCTCACCTGGAACTCTGGGCATTGTCCTTCTCCTGAGAGGGGGAAAATGGGGAGGTCCCAAAGCTTGGAAAATTGATCTAAGCTAGCTATAAAGAGAACACTAAAATATATATTCAATAATATGTACAGATCAGGATGAAAGTGCAAAGATCGCTTCAGATACAAAGGATTCCAACTCAGGCCATCCGTAAGGAGGAACTGAAGAGGCAGTCTGACTGCACCTCCCCTTATGTCTCATTGCTGATCCAGGGCGCAGATGCAGATCAACTGTATTTCTTGCAAGATTTTCTGTTCCCAGGCACGTGGTGTACATACATACCCATTTGCGGAATACACATAGGGACCAGCACTTGAAGAACTTTGCTGATTCTTTCTGCATAACACCTCCAACATATGTCCTTTCCTAGCCATCCACACTGCTAAAAGTCTCATCTAGGCTCTCATCATCTCACATCTCAATTACTGCAATATGCTTCTCTCTGGCCTTAACAAATGCAATCTTGACCTGCTCACATCCACTCAAAATGCTGCTACAAAGATCATTCTCCTAGCCCTTCACTTTGACCATATCATCCCTCACTTTCACTCCCTCCACTGGCTCCCCCTTCTCTATCTCATCAAAACACACACTTTCATAATCCTTCATGGCCTATCTCCATCCCATCTGTCATTCAGTATTGAAATGTCAATTCTCACCTCCAAATCAATCAATATCAAGTTGGGCGGGGTTGCAAGTGCTTTGGAGGATAGGATTAAAATTTAAAATGATCTGGACAAACTGGAGAAATGGTCTGAAGAAAACAGGATGAAATTCTATAAGGACAAATGCAAAGTACTACATTTAGGAAGGAACAAACAGTTGCACACATGCAAAATGGGAAATGACTGCCTCGGAAGGAGTACTACAGAAAGGGATCCAGGGGTCAGAGTGGATCACAAGCTAAATATGAGTCAACAGTGTAAAGCTGTTGAAAAAAAAGAAAACATAATTCTGGGATGTATTAGCAGGAGAGTTGTAAGCAAGACACAGGAAGTAATTCCTCTGCTCTACTCCACGCTGATTCGGCCTCAAATGGAGTATTGTGTCCAGTTCTGTGCACCACATTTCAGGACAGATGTGGACAAATTGGAGAAAGTCCAGAGAAGAGCAACGAAAATGACTGATGGTCTAGAAAACATGACCTATGAGGGAAGACTGAACAAGTTTGATTTGTTTAGTCTGGAAAAGAGAAGACAGAGGGGACATGATAACAGTTTTCAAGTACATAAAAAGGTTGTTACAAGGAGGAGGGAGAAAAATTGTTCTTCTTAACCTCTGAGGATAGGACAAGAAGCAATGGGCTTAAATTGCAGCAAGGAAGGTTTAGGTTGGACATTAGAAAAAGCTTCCTAACATTCAGGGTAGTTAGGCACTGGAATAAATTGCCTAGGGAGGTTGTGGAATATCCCTCATTGAAGATTTTTAAGATCAGTTTAGACAAACACCTGTCAGGGATGGTCTAGATAATACTTAGTCCTGCCATGAGTGCAGGGGGCTGAACTGGATGACCTCTCGAAGTCCCTTCCAGTCCTATGATTCTATGAACAATGACACCCTCCCACCCAGTTAAATGTTCACTCAATAATTTCATGCTTTCTGGCATGTGCTGCCACTCATGTCTGGGAGGAGCTCCCTGTAAACATCCACAAAGCTACCTCGTTATTCACCTTCAAATCCCACCCTCAAAACTCTCCTTTGCTGTGATACCTACAAAAAACTTGGCTATGATTAGGCAGCTGGCATGCTGATCAACACTGCATCTATTTCTTTGCACTACCTCATCTATGTGTGTCCATCAGATTCAAGTTATATTGATCTTGTATAATCCTTGGGGCAGAGACCATCTTTTTGTTCTGTGTTTGTACAGCACCTAGCACAATAGAGTCCTGGTCCATGACTAGGGCTCCTAGGTCCTATGGTAACATTAACAAATAATGTCAGAATCTTGGCCAGAGGGAAGCTGAGAAACAGTCATGTGTCCGGCGTGCAACTTGGATAGAGCATTTAAATCTTTCCAACCTCTACGTTGTTCCCTTCACAAAAACAATTTATTGGGAGGACGGTAAAGGAGGAGCAGGAGAGCTGTGATTGCTCAGGGCCTCTGACAGTCAGGCCACTTTTTATTTAGATGCCTAAATTTAAGCATCCAAATTAAAAAATGTTGGTATCAGTTTTTACAATTCAGGAAGAATTAATTTAGCAGCTCTTCCACCACTTCCTACCCTTCCAAAAACTGCATCACCTGAGAGTGTTCATTTCACTCACAAATTTTGGGTCAGTCATGAAGAATATGATATATGTGGAGAAAGCTCTATTTGCAATTGTTGGAATATCATTTGCTCTCACTATGCCTGCTTCAAACATCCTAAAAAAAAAAAAGAAAAAAGCTCATTTTCTATGCTGTTGCTTCTCACTGCCTTATGAAGAAACCCCCATATGTTGTAGAATTATTTTCAATGTCAATTTCTTGTTTATCACTTTTTCCACCCTATCTATTTTTTAGTAACTGATAAGTCTCCCTGGGATCTAGATACAGCTCTGATAAAGAGCTGCTTGACTGTTGAATTCTTGACACACACACATTCATATATGCATTTTATCTTTATATAAATGTATGTAAACAAAACTATAAAAACACATTTGTATGTATATATGTTCCTGATAGACAAACACGCATACAGAACAAATGCATATGTGCACTCATATACAAACAGTAATTCGATGGGATTCTCATAGGGAAAAGGGGAACTTATTGTTAAAATGTCTGTCATTCATGTAAAGGAAACAGCAATGAGCTGGGCATAAAATTTGCATACAGCCCCAAGCACAGAGGTTCCTGTATATGTAGTCTTCTACTGTTCTTGATGATGGGCATATCTGGCAGAAAGATTCTGTCAGGATTAGCTCAGGAAAAAACACCCCCAAGGAGATAATTTGAAGACATACTGAGAATTTGCCTCAATACATGAAAATAAACATGAAATCGTCAGGAAACCATGCACACTAAAAGTTACCACAAACACTAAGCCACACACCAGGGGATAATCTATTTCAGCTAATTAGCACACATACACAACATTGTTAGAAGTGGTTGCCACTTAGGACTGATTTAGGTCTCGTATTGCTTAAATAAACTTGGGAAGAAAAGGTTCTTTACAAATGTGAATGGAATGAGGAAAACACAAAAAGTAAAATAGCTGAGAAATAAACAGGTTGAGATTCTTTGGATATCTTATTTACTTTTCCAGAAGGTATCAGCTCAGTGTTATTACACTATTATGATATAAAATAAATAAATAAAAATGAACAGTACTTTCCTTAATTTTAACTCTGCTTTCTGTAAAGTCAAAACAAATACATAGCGCCCTAGACCTGTAGCTTCAAAGTATAAAAAAATAGTTTATGACTTTACACTTTGTAAACATTTTGTAACAAGAACTACTCATGTATTTTGGCCACTGAAATGGTAATGACCTCTTTTAGGATCTAGGGAGGAAGCAATCTATATAATACATATCTTATTTTAAACAAATCTTACCAACAATACATTTAAAAACAAAAATTACTAACAGTTCTCTGGATTCAAAGGGTGTAATACACCAGCCTATTTGCTGGGAGTGAGAGAACATACCTGATGCAATTTCATAATATCACGCCACAAATATCTAATTGAGAGGAATAATAGAACACTGCAGAACTAAAGGACATGAAAACATGTTTACAAAAACTCATAGGTACATGTCACATGTAAATACCTGTATTTCTTGTAAACAGAGACAAATGATTTCAAGTATCTTTAGTGTTTTATTTACCAGACTAATTAATTTAGCTGTAGTTATTTAGCTGTATATTATGCACATCTTATGGAAATTGCTGATGAATATAGAATAAGAGAGACTAAAGACACATTCCATTGAAGACTGCTGATTTACAAGAAAAATAGCTCAAAGTGAGTGTGTAAACTAAAATGCATATTAACTCAGGAAGTCTATTCGGTGAGATCAAGGGATCTTCTCAAACATCTGAACAAATTTAAGTGTTTAAGAGACTAGAGGAAGCAAGGATACAGTATGAGAATGAGAAATGGATCTAACAGAACAATACATATCCATAGGTTACAAAAACAATAAAAAAAGCTTAACATCTATAAAACACAGGCGTCCAATGCCAGAATTGCAAGCTATTGCCATATATCCAGCATGACAAATGATGGTCAATTTTCAAAGTCCAGTAAGGTGAAACATTAAAACTTTCCACCAGGAATATAAATTTATGGAAAAAAATTGAAGAGGTTAGGCAAGGGCGAGTAGATCAGTAGAAGAATTTTCCCCATCTCTCTCATTAACCCTAACGGTAAGAGAAAGATGGTTTTATTTAGAAATAAATTGGCACCATAAGATTTGATTAATGATTGGAAGGGGAAACAAAATATTTTAGCTATCAGGGAAACTAAAATAGATTCTCATGTGCCATGGTCAGGGGAAAATATGTAATCTTCTATTAGTTTAGGGAGAGCAGGCCTCATTTACCCAATTCCTTTCTAAATGAAAAAGAACAGATTCATTTTGTATGCAGGACAACTTCAGACATAAAAAATGAAGTCTACTGAGCAATTTGATAAAAAGTGTTACCACTGTGGGCTTTTGGCCATAAAGTATTGCTATGTCCTTTCAGATTTTGGTGTGGGCCATATGGTCACTGGGAGTAAAATTTTCTGTGTCTAAGTGACTTAAGCACTTAATCACAGGATTTTTGTGCCTAAGTATGTTGAAGAAAAGAATGAGACACTTAATGAGTAGCTTGTGGGGTTGTAATAGAAACAGAACAAGAAAGAGAATGAGCTAAGGACAGAAAAAGATATGGGGAGACACGAGGAGAAGGTGGAAGATGTGAATTCTCGGCAGCAGAGACCCTCGGGAAAGATAAGAATAAAGGAATCAAAACTATCTTTGCTAACGTAATAATGAAGTCGCAAGAAGAAAATAAGAGAGAGAAGTAGATTGGAGTGCAGGGGGCAAAAGGAGAAACTCCCCACATCCTTTTGAAATATTGCCAGTATGGGCGCACACTCATTAGCAATGCTACAAAAGATCTAAGAGCGAAGTAATAATCCCGAAGAAAATAGTGATGCAGAAGGGGCACCATCAGAAGGAAAAAAGAGAGACCTATGGATTGCAGTGGACAAGGACACTGGTTTAAGATTAACAGAGATAATGGAGATTGTGAGTGCAGGGATGAGGTTGGCAAGAGTGTGTTTGTCTCCTGTTGCACTGACTATCTACCAAAACTATCATAATTGAGCATTTCAAACAAGCAATTTTTCTCATAACATTTCTGTATTGTCCCTGTTTTACAGATGGAAAATTGACACACACAGAGATTAAGTGACTTGCCCAATGAATCCAGATCTCCTGAGCCCCAGTGCAGTGCCAAAGTCATAAGATAATTCCATCATTCTGTCTCTCACTCGTACTCACTCTCTCACCTGTGCAGGCTCTAACTTGTATTGAACTTAATAAAGATCTGGTTAGTGTTGCCCTTGCGCAGGCTTTACATGTTTCCCAAAAATGCCTCCTCTGATGTCTAGGTATCGTCTTTCCCCCTTTTTTCCTTCTGGTGGAAACGTAGAAAGTAGGATGGGGAGACAGAGTGAGATATGAGAAGAATGAGAATACAGGCAGTATATGACTCTTACCATTGGTAATGGGAAGTGCAGCTGACAACGGTGGGCAAGAGGGGGTTTTATGTCTAGTGAAAGAGGGAAAACTGAAGCAAAGGTAGAATGGGAGGCTTAAATAAGGCAGAGGTAAAATAAGAGGGGGGTGTCTCATCATCTAATGTGGAAAGGGAAACAATATTTGGAACAGAGGAAAGATGAAATATACAAAAGAACAGAGAAATGTAATAATATATATGGAAAGTAAAGTTCTCATGTGCCCTAGGTAAAACAGTATTGTCAATATGGCTGCTCCAACTCACTAACCTTAAAGCAAGAAAGGCCTGAAGCTGGTGGTTTCTGCAGAGTTAGAAGCACACATTTTAATAGTGCAGGAGAAGTGTATAAGTGATAGCAGAAATTAATATGGCCCCATCTCAATGCAACAGTCATGCTGGTCTGGATGCAGGGGGTATAATAGTTACAACGTGGTAGGAATTTTGTTTGCTTTCTCTTTTGAACTGATGCCTCTGATGTCAGAAATAGCCCCAAGAAGGTTAATGGCAATAGATTTTCAAAATGGAAATAATATATATGTATGAAGAACCCATTCTGAGAAAAAAGGGAAAGAACCATTTGAGGATTTGTTTCGTTGGAATTATGATTTTGGGGGTTGATACTAACTTTTGAGCATAAATACAAGGAGTGTTGGAATGAGGAGTCCTTTTAAGTGGAGAGTGGGATTGAGTATCTGTTTAGATAAAAATAAGAGTTTTGACTGAGTTGTGTGTATTTATTCATGGGAAATCTTGGGTTGGTTTGGAACCAGGGCCGGCTCTAGGATTTTTGCCGCCCCAAGCAAAATCAATTTTGGTTGCCCCCCCGCATTTTTTTCTTACCCCACCCGCCGGTCCCGCCTCAACTCCGCCCCTTCCCCATATCCCCAGCCCTGCCTCCTCCCCCCAGGCTCTCAAGCCTGGGCGGGAGGGGGAGCAGCGGCGTGCAAATCAGCTGTTTCGCACACCGCGGCCGCTCGGGATCTCCCCTCCCTCCCAGGTTTGAGAGCTTGGGAGGGAGGACGAGCAGCGGCGCGCGAATCAGCTGTTTCGCGCGCTGTGGCCCGTGAGTGGCGGCAGCAGAAGCGGAGGTGAGCTAGGGCGGCCGGGGCACATTTTTAGGGGCGGCATTCTGGCGCCAGCCATGCCGCCCCTAAAAATGTGCCGCCCCAAGCACCAGCTTGTTTTGCTGGTGCCTAGAGCCGGCCCTGTTTGGAACAGCAATGCGTTTTTTAGATGGTTGAATGCCTTTTATCAGGGGACTCTCACCAGACCTTTTATGAATTGGTGTTTGTGAAATTAAGTCAAACTGTTTTTTCTGGGGTCAGGTAAGAAGGCCCTGAAAAAGCTCTGTCTAGTTCAGAATGCTGCTCAGACACGTATCACCCTGATACACCGCTCTACACTGATCCTCCACTGAGTCCAGGTATTCAGTTCAAGGATTGTGAAAACTTTGTATGGAATTGGTTTGAGCTACCTGATAGTGTGTCTCAATGTGATTATTACATCACACAACAGCTTCATGCTATTGGAAAATGAAACTTAACCAACAGAGAGAGGCTCGTGACCTTAGCAAGGTCTTTACAAGAGCAGGATCAAGACTACAGGACTTACTGCTAGACAAAATAAGAATGATCGCTAACCTCACCGAATTCAGAGATAAATTCAAAACCCATATCTTCAATTAAAATCTTTCCTGCAATAGCACCATCATCATCCGCAAAAACACTCACACTCCTATATTACATTAAAAAACAACAACATAAAATACCTTGGTCTCAAGTTGCAGTTGGGGAGGTTTAGGTTGGATATTAGGAAAAACTTTTTCACTAGGAGGGTGGTGAAGCACTGGAATGGATTACCGAGGGAGGTGGTGGAATCTCCTTCCTTAGAGGTTTTTAAGGTGAGGCTTGACAAAGCCCTGGCTGGGATGATTTAGTTGGGAACTGGTCCTGCTTTGAGCAGGAGGTTGGACTAGATGACCTCCTGAGGTCTCTTCCAACCCTGATATTCTATGATTCTATGACCCATAGGCCTGACTCTTGCTCACAGAGAGATATTGTTGACATTCATATTGTTGGGATGCACCAAGATATGAAGATGAAAGATGCCAATATAAGAGCCTAGAGATAAAAAAAGACACAAATAGAGGCTCTAATTCAGCCTCTGTTCTTACAGATGAAGCCTGGATGAAACTTCATTCTAAGTCCAATTTGGACTAGCTCTAAAATGGTTAGTGTGGTCACTGTTGAGCTAACGTCTCCTCTCCCAACATGCTTATGCCCAGGTTTTTTAAGTCATTTAGGTCAGTCAATGATATTTAGACTGCTAGGTGCCTACCTCCCTTTTGAAAATGAGATTTAGTCTCCTAAATTAGTTATGCATTGCAAGGCTGACCACAGCACCACCTAAATACCTTTAAAAAGTCGGGCCTACGTGCATTGCCTTCATAGTGCCTCCCAGCCCACAAGCCTTAGGAATAAGATATCTGGGGCCTATTCTGATCTCAAAAATGGTGTAAAGTCAGGAGTAACTTCAATAAAATTAAACCCTAGTGTAAAACTGGTCTAAACAAGAATAGAATCAGATTTCCACGTTATACTGCAAAGCATCAACACTAAACCTTCAAGGCAGTGAATACTCTGCATTGATAATGTTTATTCATGTCATATTTCAGATAGAAAAATATATTAAGAGGAAGGCCACGATTCCCAGTGTCTGTTTTCATTCTTGAAAGCTTATGATTGCATTCCAGTTTTTTCTTTCAAAATTTGATCTTGTAGCTTGACAGTGACAAAGCACTGGTTCTTTTGCTCAGTGGACCTTCCTGATAAAAGATATTCGTCCATAAGTGAGGGAATATTTCAGGTAAACCCATTCATATGGACTGAGCTTGCCCTTTACTGAAAAAGTTTGATCTAATTGCCTGAATGACATCAAAGGAAAGAAACTCTTTAAATGGATTACCATGTAAATTTTAAATGGCTGAGAACACTTGAAAAACAACTTGAAAAAGTTTTATATATTGTAACTGCTCACTCATGGTGAGGGCCATCGACTATTAATATACTGACTAATCCTTGAATATAATTAGTTCATTTCAAAATTTATTTTGCTGAGGAAGAAAACAGGGTTTAAAAATAAAATTGCTCTGTACCAGTTTTATCCTAAATGTTCCATCAGGCATTATTTTGCCAGTTTCCTTTCTTACAACTTCTTCTAACCTTACAACCCATCATGATAACCAGTATTAGCACATGATGTCATTGCCACAATGGCTGGGAAACTTCATTGGATCTGCAAGGAGCCAGACAGCTTTAGAATAAAAGGGGTAATGTATACATTAATAGGTCCTCCTCTCCCTGGGGGATATGCTACCCGTTGGTCAGCCAGAGAGATGCAAGCCAATTATCTGTTGCTTCCCAAAATCATTTATTTAAACCATGCCCTGGGTTTCTCAGGCCTCTTACCCCATTTTTAGCATTTTTGCCTGGGTCTGTCCTCATTCATGTGCATGTCCTGGTCAATTCACTGCATGCTCTCTGCCACAGAGTTTTCCCCAATATTATAACCACAAACTAGGAAAAAGTCTCTTTAGGTACCTGTTTTCCTACAACCTCCCTACTTCAACTCAAACAGCAAAACAATTCTACAAAGCAGATCTAGCTTGTTACATTTAGAGTTGTCTTATTTTAGCCAGCACTTGCAACCAGCAGAAATGTTCTTGAAGAGAACAAAATATATATGTGTAAGGAAAAAAAACAACGAATCATCTCTGTACTTGTTTAGCCATTTGTCATTATGCAAATTAAGATCTATGTATGACTTGCATGTAAAACAGGAGACACAAAAAAAGAAATATGCATTATTGTGATGGCATGAATAGGGGAACTTTCAAAAAGAAAAGCAAGTGCCGCTAAAAAAAACCAACAGATTTCATGATCTATAGATATAAAAGCCTCCTTTCCACACACTAAATTTATTTCCCTCTACTCTCCACCAGTTTGTGTTTCTGTTGACAGAGCTCAGTCATTAAGAATCCCTCTTTTGGTACTTTTTTCTTTCCCTGGGGACCACCATGTTGGAAAATGACTCCCTTGTCTAACTAGTCAAGATAGAAACATTTGCTGTGAATACCAGCTGCAGTTCTAACTTGGCTACTGACACTGCAAATTGAAGCAGGGTCTTCAAGACCCAGTAAGCTCTTCTTGTTAGCCTTACTGCATTCACACAGGAACAAGATTTAATCAAAAAAGCATTCTTCTCAGTTTCTTTTGTGGCTGGATTCCCTTTACAATTTAGAAAATTAGAAGGTTCGTGTTTTATAAAAATCCATGCACACAGTGGTGCAGTGTGCGTAGAGAGGCTATCTGTGTGTCTTTCCTACATGATAAAGATACAGTCTATTCTAGAGAGACAATGAAAGGCTGAAAACTCTCATGCTGATAGTCTTAAATATTTTTGCTGCTGCAGTGAGTCAAAGGTTAGCTCCCTCCCACCTGCATCTGACTTTGCATGTTCTAGTATACGCACAAATGTGCAGATAATAGGATTAGAAAACAGCTTGTTCATACAAGGCTCTCTCAAATGTGCAGTGTTCCCTTCTCAAATATCCCATGGTGCAGCACACTGACAAAGGAATAATAAAAATACACATTAATAAAGGCTTTTAAAGTTTTTTGAACCTCGCTTAGTGAATTTCAATGAATTTTACATTCACAGCTGTCATAAGTTAGCCAAAAACTAAATAAATAAAAGGAAACTAATGCAATCATTAAAGCCCACCTTTCTTAGTGGCAAGTTACAATAAATACAATAAAACTTCAAAACAGTATTTTTCTCAATGCTTTATAATTATTAATAAAGTAGAACAAAGATTAACATTTTTATCCAGTAAGCCATGATTACTGATTAGTATGATAAAATGTTCTCTGATGTATATATTAATGAGGGGCATAATGCAACAGCATCTCAGGAAGGAACAAGAAGCTATCATTTTGGGAAGCAGAGTGCTACTTAATAAGGATGTAGAAAATGGAGGAACAGGTAGTAGCAACGGCTCACTTCAACACAGTTTACCATTTGGGCCACAAACTCTGAAAATAATATGTGGTGTATTTAACAATAGAGGATTTAAAAATTAGAATTTTTATATTTTCTTACATTGTTGACTTTAAAGTGTTGAACAAACAAGTGTTTTGAAGTTTCATTGCATTTATTAAAACAGAAACACTAATGGCTACTATCCACCATATCAGCAGTGGTCACTCACGGAAAGCCTGAACCTGTAAGGTGCTGATTTCAATGGGAACTGAGGGCACTCGACCACCACACAGGAAATAGTTAGCAAGTCACAGGACCAGCCTCATAGGGACTAATCCAGCTCCCATTCAAGCCAATGGAAAGAAATCTATTGATCTGAACAGGCGTTGGATCAAGTCCATAGTGAAGAGGATGAAGAGAAGCAAGATTAAAAGATTATACACACTGATCAGAAAGTTTGTTTACCTCATTAGTGAGTTAAAAATAAAGCAAGTGTTATACAACTGGTAACATAGGGAAGAAAATGTTATCTAGAGTTTTTGAAGAATTCCACAGATTTATCAATATCTCAATGGCAACAAATTATTACTTTTTAGACAAAAGGTCATTATATCTTCAAGATTCCAAGTTACACACTGGACTATTCTGCTGTGCCCTATGTCCAGCAGGTCACAGAGAAAAGACAATTCATCACAGAGAAAAAGTGAATCATGTGGCCAAACAATTTAATACACAATCTTTAGGCTTCTGTTTTAAGAACCCAGATTGTCCTCAAAGTCTGGAAATTATGCAAATAATATTAGCTACATTTAGGAGGTCTGCACTGGTAAAGACTTCCCAACCTAAATAAATGTCTCTACAAAGACTGATTGTTTTGTGGTGCAAGGGTGCTACCTACAGGCTTGAGTGGAGAATGACATTCAACTGGGATATAAAATCATGATGAACGTACAAACAACTGCAGCATTTACTTTATCTACAGACAAACCAAAAGCTTAGTTATGTGTAAGATAAGCAATATACATTATACAGAAAAAACATTATATTCAAATTCTTAGAGATTTTCACAGTTAACTAGTTTTTGAGAATATCTAATTCCTACAATGATGCCAATATTTTTCTTTCTATCTATATGGAATTGTTTTCTATGTTTAACTTTTTCTGCTACCATAAAAGTAAATACCAGCTAAATCCTTCTGCTATATTTCAGAAATCGAATTATTTTAAATTATTTTGACATTCATAACTATTGAAAGGTCACAGTCATGGTTTTGGTCTCCCAAGCCACTAACAAGCATCTAGACAAGAAATATATGTATCATATTAAATATTTCTTGAAACTAAACCACCAGTATAAAATAAATGATAAAATAGGTCCCTTAAATTCAGCAGGGTATCATCATATGAGAAATTATTTATAAAAAGCTTAAACATTCATCTTTTCCCAACAGATTTGTTTAAGATTATTAAAAAATATTTGGGAATTGTAATTTATTTTAAATATATATTTTAATTTCTATTTCTTGTACCCTTTGTATGCTGCTAGCTTGTCTTATGAAGGCCTGATCCTGCAAACATTTACACATGTGAGTAGCTTTATTTATGGAAAAAGTCTCATTAATTTAAACAGAATAAAGTGTATTTGCAGGATCAGGCCCTCAGATTACGAATTCTTCAGGACAAGAACCACATCTTTCTACGTGTATGTGCTTAACACGCTGTGGACACTACAAGAATAAAAAAGCAATACATAGTCTTTTTTCATTAAATTAATTAATATTCAGACAAGCCAGGGATTTTAATCCAAGGATGTTGTGACTTTTTCAAAAGGCAAAATGACTGTGTGACATTGGACTCCCCGTTCCCTTTTACCATCGGATACATTTTCCAAAGTAGTATAAAATGGACAAAAGACAGAGACCACTATAATTCAGTACTTTTGTATTTAAGGATACATTTTTATATCCACAGTGACTAGAGCACATCAACTTGTCACAAGTACAATTAAATATATTTTAATATAATTACAAGTGTCATAATTAGGATTATTTGAAAATAAATAATATTTTGTTTTTCTCTCCAAACTGTTGTATAACTATTTAGGTATAAATATTAAGACACTCCTTCACTTATATATATTAATTTCAAACTTCATAACTACTTGCCCAGCTGAGAACAAACAAACCCTTTATTTGAAATATCATGTAAGACTAAGCACACTGGTTAAACTGAATTTCTGAAATGAAGTCAGGATGAATTATTATTTATACTAACATTAATTATAAGCTATATTAATTTGAATAAAATAAGAAATAATGTGTTAATCAGAGAAAAAGGTCAGTACTGATGAAAGCTAAAGTATTAAAAGAAAATGCATAACTTTATTGCTTTCATTATAAATGACTGAAGATCAATTCTATTGATACTACTGAATATTGTAACTGATTTTAAAATGAAATACTGAAACAATAGCAGTTTGACAAAATTAAATCCTGAATTAGTCACAATTTTCTGATGAAAATTTGAATAATCTGTTCACTATCTGAAAATCAAATAACTATTCTTTTCCCCTTTTTAAAACTGAAAAAGCGCAATTGTTGATTTTATTTTTATGAGATTTAACTGTATAAAATAATATAATTACATCACAATTAAATGAGCTCAATTCAATTTTAATTAAGGAGATAATCATGAATCATTTTTATTAGAAATGTCTCACTATAATTAAACTGTACAGAGAACATTTTAATAGATGTTGAAGAGAGAACCATATAAACTGTGAAAGTATGTTCATAACAAATTTGCCCTTAAATTAATATTTAATTTCTTTAAAAATACCTTATACCTCCTATAAAGCAGTCTGTAAATTATTTTAAGTTACCTTTCCCACTGATTTAACGTTTTCATATTTTATTCATTTAACAAAATTTGTAATGGCATCACAGTTAGTTAGTGCCTGTGTTCATGGGTTATAGAGAAACATGAATAAGGAAAAAAGTTATTACCTGTCTGATTCGGCAAATTAAAATTTAAATCGTATGTCCAACTTTTATCAATTACTTGTGTGGAGCCAACAAACATACAAATATTGAGCCTTATTTTAGCACATACAATAATACTGAGGTATTGAGATATATTTCCTGATCAGATTTTATGAGGAAAACTGAATTTCCCTAAAAGGGTGGGGTGGGGGGTACACATGTGTATAATGGCACATGGTCATATCATCCAAAATTGGCTAAAATAATGCTTCCAGTAAGAAAAAAAATAAAAACAACAAAACTAGTTTTAAATGTAAGTATTTATTCCTAATTCAGTGAAAAATATGTTGAAAATATATACATTTTAAAGATAAAACAGTATTTCTCTAAATCTGCTATTGCTTTTTTTTTTTTTTTTTTTAAATATAGTGGGATTCTACTTATGCTTCCCCATTGTCCTGGCACTCGATGTGCACTCTGACTAAAAATTACTGTTATAACATTATCTCCCACACATAGTTTCTCTCTAGCAGGAACAATAGTATCATTCTTTCTTTTGTTATGTTTTCTGAAACATTCACAGACTTGTTTAGAAAACCAACATAAAATAAATAAATAAAAACATTTTCTTTATGAAAGCTCTCTGACCTTTGGCATGATTCACTATTTAAAAACCCATAAAAGAATAGATAACAAATATATGACTCACAAATTATCAATCGTGAAAAATAATCTGGTGCAGAATTGCTGCACTAATGCAAAAAGATGGATTACTTGTCATAAACCAATAAAGCTTTTGTTTGTGAATTCAATATCTCATTTCTACTATTCGGGCTGGGTAACTTAAAATGATTTTTAAACCACATTATCTTAAAAAAATGCAACTGTCATAAAGGTGAACACTGAACCCCCTCCCTCCAACCCCCAACATAATCTGTCAAACAATTTATAGTTTGTATTCAACCATTAGCTCTAAAAAACAGAGATTAAGTCACCAGGGCTAGATGCATCATGAACAACCATACAGTACTGTACTTTAGAGATGGGTGAGGGTGTTAGATCAACCATACAGGCCTTAAAATGGTCTCAAAGATGTGCCAAGTCTGTCATTGCCAGACAACAGCATTTCATTAGTTCATAACTACATTTTAGAGCTCAGGCAGCTTGTTTAAAGGCATTTCTGATCCTTCTTTTGAGTTGGACAATGTTTCTTCTTTTTCTTTCTTTCTTTTTTTAATTCTAGAAAGTAGAAGTGGAGTGGATGTCTGGGTAACATGGTATGAATGCCAACCAAGGAGCCGTGCAGCATAATGTCACCAGCCTGCTGAGAGGATATCTGGGAAAGGACCTCACATAACCCTTCCCACAACAAAGAGACTGACATAACCCTTCCCAACTGGCAAATGACAGTACCGCCAAAGTAATGAGTTAAAAACGTCATCAGAAGATAAACCAAAATAAGCGTATGGGATTTATTTCCACCCTGAAATGCTCATCCATTTCATGTACCCTTTTTGCCCTGTATGTGCACTGTAGTTCCACTCCTTGTGGATTGCTATTTCAGAAACAACCCTCTATCACTTCCCCCTTTACCCAACTCAGAGCTTGCTACTGATTTCATTTGAATCTATGACCTTGAGTGACCCACATTATCTTAAGCCTTGGTCCCATCAAGTTTAGATATCTGATTTTAAATTAGTATTTTCACGTATGATCTTTAACTCTCTCTCATTGGAGGGATAGTCCCAATTTTCAAAACAAATTCCATCTGTCTTACAATTGGGGAATAAATGAAGATATACGAAATTTTGAATAAAGCAACAGAAGGGCAACTCAGTTATCTAGATATAGTGAGACACATTAACTAAGCAACAGATTCAGGTTCAAATCCTGGGGTCAGATTCTCAATCCCTGCTCTCAACAGGGATTGGGAGCATGCATGTAGGTGACGTGTTCTGCACTTAAGAGTGGCGAGAGGGACAGGGGATTAACTACATTGTCACTCAATAATGACAGCTGCTGGCTGATCAGGAACCACATTAACTAAACGCTTAACTTTAAACTTTGCAAATTACTAAGGTCAAACTTGTGCAAATGGTTTGAACAAGTGAACATGGCCTGTGGATTTCTTATTATCTAATCAGAATTCAAGGCACTGATCAACTACACAATCATAAAAAATGAGTTGTGCTGTGATAAAAACACTGTGTTGACTGAAGTTGACCAGCTTGTACAATGACTCCGGCACTGTTTTGCAAGTGCTGTACTTTTCCAATAAAACAAGATAAAGCTTATGGACAACTAATGTTACTATTTCATATCAAACGGTTAACTAGTAATAAACCAATAAAGGGAAAACTTTACTTAAGTAATTTAACCGTTTATTTATTTTGCAAAAGCATAGACTATAAGAACAACCCATGAACTTTATCCATTTATTGGGGAAAATAAAAAAAAGTAACTAGGTCCATATCTAAGCTTAACCTCATGAAGAATTACTTTAATATGGTCTTTATTGTAATCCTTGACTGGCTAAGCTCTAAGTCAAAGACAACCTGCATATTTACTTTCAGGAAACCTGTAAGTTCACCATATGCACAATTTAGACAAAAACCTTCCTTCTTCAACCTACTTTTAAGTTAAATTCAAAACAGGTGTTTAATGCTAAGGCTGTAACCAAAATATTTCCCCTTATAACCTATGCCTCTGATAAGGCCTCCTTCGGAAATATAATGGTTACACATCCCTTTTATGGCTTTAACAAATCCCTATTTTTTTTCTTCTATCCATACAATGTAGAGTCTATTTGCACCCATTCAGTACTAAACTACGGATAAAGTTACAGCAAATTTGTTTTCTCAAAAAAGCAGTGAGGCCTAATATCCCTTGAGTAATAACAGACTTGTCATTCATTCAGAAGTAGAACTGGCATAATTTTCTCTCAGAAACAAACTCTACTTCCTGTGACAATGGAGCTGTTCTTAAAACTCTGAATGGGATACAGCTCAATTTGCAGGTGTTCAGGTAGAAAGGCAAGAAGGCATTTGACCCGCTGTGGGCAATTGTTGCTGTGGTAGGTAACTTCATTCTGTTCAGTTATATCATTCTATTAGACGGGGCTGCCAGGGTTTTCAGCTCTGAATTAGTAAGGTATGTTCAAGTGAATCAATAATTTATACAGATATATCTCATTCATTCTGATGATATAAAGATACATACCAACAGTTAGCCGCAGCTTTGGAACAAAGCAAGAGATGTTGTAAGAGAGCAAAATAAACCATCCTTCTGCGTGAGCAGAACGAATATGTAATAATTATCTAAAAGCTTCTTAATTTCATTTTCCAACTGCTCTAATAGAGTGTGATGACAAATAGATTTTCTGTGTTTTACTGAAGTTGCTTTATGTTAGTAACTATTTCACATGCAGTAGGTACACAAGGGAAGCACCAAAAATAGGATAGGTATTTAGAAATGTGGTCACCCTTTTTAGCATACACAGAGGAGAGCTCTCCAGCCAGCAAGCCAGAACCTTTAGCCAGGTTTTTTTTAATATTAATCCAATTCTAAATAAGTAAGAAGTAATGTACAATGTAATATGTTAATGTTTTATCATAACTTTGCTTTAATATATTTTTAAAAGCCACTATTTAGATAGAATTATAATTTTAAATCAATTATACATAGAAACACAATAGAAAACATTTAAAATATAAAATTTAGAAATCTAAAATGGTTAAATTAATTAGCTGTTTTAAAAAAAAATAATTTCTCTAAAATATTTAAAATTTCTGGTGTAAAAGTACTTTCTAAAAGATGAAAATCAAAGGCATTTAGGGACTGAATGCAAAGAGTGTTGTAAATATGGACTTATGCTGTTAATCATTATCTTGGGAAAATTATATTGTGTTTCATATACTAATACTATGACATTTTTATTAACTCATAATCCCTTTGCTAACAGTGGTGCATTAAGCAAGTAATTAAGAGGGCAGCAAATATTAAAAATGCCTATTTTTAATCCTTCAGTCATCTTAAAGGGATACAGTATCTTCTAGCATTAGCGCTTCTTTAAGGACAAACAATTAAACTTAATATTATATCTCAAGCAGAAACTGATAATATATACTTTACCAAGGAGGCTTAAATAATAATTACCGGTATGCATTATACCATCCTTTACATCTGTTAAGGAAATTGCTTATTTTAAATTACAATAAATGTGTCTTCCCTGGCGATTTAAAGGTTTGTGGCTCCTAGAAATGGGGTTTAAAATGGGCCTGAGTAAGCCTCTGTCTTCTGGTTTGCGACTGATGCTCATGCTGTTCTATACTGTTGCGGGAAACATTCCATTTGGTGTTCACTCCACTGGGTCTTAGGCACAGCAAATGGAAGAGCACAAACAATAAGGGCATCAGAAGTGGACTTAATGATGAGGGATGGTGGAATGGGAGCTGCTCAACTTCCTTAGCAGAGAGGGAGAAAATGAGGTTTATAGAATGCTGCTACCTAAGCTATCCTGTAACCTGTTAGAGGTAAGAAGGAGAGAGCCACTGAACAAACCTTACAGAAAGTGAAAGAGTGAGAAAAAGGAGATTCTCCCTCCCTGATAAAGGTAAGTACACATGAAAGAGTGGAGCCCCCAAGAGAGAGAAGAAAAATGTTAACACAAGCTGATATTAAGAGGAGAATAACACCGAAGTGAGAATCTCATAGCAGAAGAAGGTAGAAGATATGCTTCATAAGAATATAAATGTGTGGCATGACAAAAACTATTAAGAAAGAAGCCCAGGTTCATTCAATGCTACTGTTGTTAAACTACAGATTTGCCTTCAGCTTTACACGTTTACCTCTGAAGTGATGATGAGCCTTCAAAAGAAGTTTATTGCATGTGGAGGATCACAGTGGTATATGTTAACAGTGACTCAAATGCATTTCCTCAATGTGCTATATCATTTGTTGTAGTGACAGATGCAAAAATATATGCAGTGTAACCAAATATAATTGGTTTCATTCACTTTAGAATTTTTTCTTTGCTAGTTTTTTTTTAATAGAGTAAAGAAATGTCTATGTCTGCCATTAATGAACAGTGTGTAGTTAAAGAGGCTAGTCAATTAGAATCCAAATACAGGCATGCCTAACCATGACTACTATATGTTTATGGAGAGAAAATCATGTCTACTATACAGTCAGTGCTCTGTACTAATTACCCAAGAAGTTCCAAGTGCATAATACCAGTTAACAACACTCAACTTTGCAGAGATAATGATAGATATTGGGGGGATGGGGTGTTTATCTTATATAACCACAGGAGCGCCGCCAGTTTTTTGCCCCCCTAGGTGGCAGAAGGTCCCGCCCCTGACAGAGGCGGCAGAAGGTCCCACCCCCGAAATGCCACCGCCGCCGGGGGTAGCCGAAGATCCGGCCGCCGCAGTCGCCACCCCCCAAATGTTAGCGCCTTAGGCGACCGCCTAGGTCGCCTAATGGGTTGTGCCGGCCCTGTATAAACAAAACTAAATTTTTGCTTTTGCAGAATAGGTAATAAACTTTAGTGTGCCTATTTCTAGGAAAGCAGTGCACATCCTGTAACTTTAGCATTGCGGTAATTCTGATGTTATTCATGGAAATATCTAAGTTTTAAAGATCTGTAAAGCAACAGAAAAATCTAGTAAGAAGAAAATCCATTCTGTATTACATGCAATAACTTGCCTTACACTTATTAATCCTTCTTTGGGATGCAGAGACGCAACCCCATTGCTCAGAATGTCTCTAACTCAGTGTCAGATGCTGAGACTGGACGACAGGGGATGGGATCACTTGATAAATTGTCCTATTCTGCTCATTCCCTCTGAAGCATCTGTCAGAAGACAGGATACTGGGCTAGATAGACCATTGGTCTGACTCAGTAAGGCCAATCTTATGTTCTTTATCTAAGATCACGTTACTGATCACTAAACTGAGTTATCTCCACTGCATAATTGATAGTTATTCCAGAACTATGTCAGTCAAAATAAGTAAAAATCTAAAAATGGACTAGAAATAAATCGTACATTCCTAGTTCCAAACAGAAACTGTAGTACCATATCAGAGACAGACTTCAAAATAGTTCTCAATCTAACACTGTTTTCATTTTAAACTAATAAAATGATTTCTTGTAAGACTTGTAACCATTTGCTGAATATAGACATTTTACTTCAAGGTCAATTGCAATTTTTTCCTCTTATGGAAGATGAATCACTTAAACTTGACACTCAATACATATTCAACACAGCTGTAGCTGTCTAACAAAACTAGTTCTATGTATTGAAAAACTGTATAGGTGATATTGTTTGCTGTAATCCTACTAAACAAAAAGGAGTTTAAAGGCACTCTTTATTGCTCTTTACAATGCTGTAACCAGTATAAGATGTTAGTCTATAAGACTGGGCACGGTATGTACTCAGTATTCACCACTGACTACAGACAGGGAACCCAAAGTTAGTGTTAGCACTCTCCTGTATGACTTTGCCAGACCACCAGTTTGGCTCGTAATTAAGGAATTTAAGTAAATACCCTGCCTAGACTGCAATCTGTTTAATGAAGCCTTGTCAATAAGAATTGCAGCTGCTGTCTGGGGTCCACACAAGGCAGCTCTTGAAGATCTGAAAAGAAGGGGGGGGGGGGAACAATGTGGATGGATAGCTCAGAGAAGCATCAAGGTAACCATTTTCCTCATGAAAGAGGCATAATTCTAGTCCCTTAAATATGGAAAACAGCTTGCTCTTGAAAACAAAACAAAAAAAATCCCATCTTAACATTATGCTAGTAATATGCCAGCAAAAGTCTGCTTACATTTTAAAAACAAAATGAAACTGATATACATAAACTTTAATCTAGCAGACACAGGTTTAAAAAGATCCAATGGTTGGAAACTGAAGCTAGATAAATTCAGTCTAGAAATAAGGAACACATTTTTAACAGTGAGGGTAATTAAGTATTGGAGCAATTTACCAGGGTTGTGGTAGATTCTTTATTGCTGGTAATTTTTTTAATCAAGATTGGATGCTTTTCTCAAAGATGTTATAGTTCAAACAACAAAATATAGTTCAAGTGTTATAGTTCAAACAGGAATTAATTCAGGGAAGTCCCATGGCCAGCGTTATACAGGAGGTCAGAATAGATGATCACAGTGGTTTCCTTTGGGCTTTATGATCTATAAATTTCTCAGGTGTTCCCTAGCTTTACTATATACCTTATTATCTTGTCCGTATGATACTAAAACAGAGCCTTTGTAATACTCTTAACACAGCAATATTATATCTATCTTGTACTAATCAAAGGAACTCTTTCTACACTAGTGTTTTCCTTTTATGAGAAAGTCCCTCTGACTAAAACAAACAAATGGAGCAATATTTTTCTATCTGTAGTCAAACCTGGCATGCTGATACATAACATTTTCTTAAACTGCATAAAGCAATTTTATTTTGAGCTTATTCCAACTGAAATAAAAATTAAACTTTTAATGATAGAAAGTCCATCTTATGCAGAAGAAAGCAAAGTTGTCAAGAGATAAGGGAAAGCTTGTCAATCAGCGAGAACCAGCCATCTCTAGGGTAGAACAAGCCACCCACAGCCTATCATCTAACTGCACACTTAATAATCCGCAGGTTCCAAAGCAGACCGGGGGTGGGTGGAGGGAGGGAAGAAGGGGAGATGAGAAGGGGGATGGATGGGCTGCATCTGCCTTCACTCCAATATCCTGCTGTCTTTAGAGGTACAGAGAATGGACCATACCTTCTCCATGACAGTTCTGCTATTTCTTTTAAAAAGAAGGCCACCAAAAGGTCATCCTCTTGCTGTCTCCAAAGTGGGAAGTTAATTGTCAAACTGTCTGTCTGCCCCAATTGTGCCACCTTTGGAAAGGGAGCATATACCATTGACCTCTCCCCCAAAACACCTGGTGCATGTGCCATATCATGCAGACTGTAACAATGGTTACCTAAGATATTCATTTTGGCTTTATTTATCAACATAAATAAAAGCAAATGAACACCAGTACAGTTAGTCATACTGAAATAATGTGCTGAAATAATGATGTTATGGATTAGTAGGGAAAAAGTGACTATGAGAAAACATGTTTAATTATCATTATGTAAAATACATTATAATACAAAATGTTTTAAAATCATCAAATCTTAGCATATTCAGAATGAAACCAGCTTTTCTGTCCTTAATTCTTCCCATTATGTTCAGGTATTGTAGCTAATAATATCACCCACTATTCTGCAGCCCCCGATACAAGGTGACTATGTAGATATAAGCTTAGATAGATAGATAGATAGATTCAATGAGGTACATTAGCAATAGAATTGTAACCTTAATACTGAATATCCTATTTTTATGATTTTCTGGTACATCAAAAGTTTAAAAGCGTCTAAATCCTGTTTCTGTATATAATTTCCATTAATTTAGCATACAATACAACTGGTTTTGTAATGACTGTACACAAATTAAAGGGGGGAGGCGATATTAATAAATATAAAAAAGTTAATTAAAGCCAACAGGCCTAAGCTTACAAATACTGTTCTAGTTTGGTTTGTATTACAGCCATGTACATGCACAATGGGCCAAAGGCTGGGACGCAACACAGAGCCTGAGTGGATAGTCTGTGAGCTAGAGATCGGAGTGGACTGGAGTGAAGGAATCCTCCCCTCTGCCAAGGAATGGCAGCAGAAACCTTCCACAGTTGCACTTGAAGACTCAGGGTTACAACAGCTACTCCTGTTGCGATGTTTCCTTTCTGTAGTTGAGAATGGCTGATGGATCCTCAGTCACAGATCCACCAGGATCTACCAGCTCTGTAAGTTCCTCTCCCCCAAACCCAGAGTGGTGCACAGACTAGTTCTCCAAACTCAACCTGGCCCAGGAGTCTGGAAGCCATGGGATCACATGGCAGGTCTGCCCAGGAGCCACAGCCTCTGGGAGCCTTGGCAACTGCTGAATTAAATTGACCTTCAACATGCCACAGCAGCAGTTAAATGGATCTGAATGTCCATTTCACACAACAGTTCCTGGTCCAGGGCAGCACATTTCGTTTTGGAAATACCATGTGTTGGAATTTCTAGTTTAAGATAAATTAGGGAACAACTGGTTTTGATTGATTCAAAACCAAACCAAACTTTGAAAAGTCAAAACTTCTTTAAAACTGAAAGTCACAACTTTCAGCCAGCTGTGCTGCAAACACCTAAAATTCTGCCTAAAATTCTGCAGGACCACATCAATTTTGCAGAGTCTTCTGAAGCCATGAACAGGATTTAGACGACAGTGGGTTCTATATGCTTTAAAAAAAGGAAGAAGCTGATTCTTGTGATTTCCTTCCCTTTCCTTATGATAAGGATGAAGCTGGCAGAGCTGAGAGACTGTTGGACATGCATGTGCATGCTGTCATAAATGAATCCATCACCTGTGTCTGTCACCACTGTATCACTCTGCTTTTGCAGAATTCTCTTTTGAAAGCCGATAGTCTTGTCATCAACAGGAACTTTTTAAAAAAAAAGTTATTTTCAGGCTACAGTAGGTTGCATTATCAACCACCTTGACAGTGCCCCTTCCAATCAGTTTTTACACAAGAGGCTTGCAAGAGGGAATCTGGTTTTTTTGGGGGTGGGGGATGGGAGTGAGGTGCCAATCTCTAAATCAAAGTGTGTCAAAAAAAATATTTTTCTACAAATAATTTCCTTCCAATTTTGCAGACTTCTATACACAGATTTAGCCAATGTGATTTGAAGTTATTTATATAATAGGCCCTCAAAAATTGGATTGATAATGGAAACATCAACTGACCATTAAATTCAGCCACAAAATTCTATTATGTATTTGTAAAGCAAAAACAAGAGAGAAATGTGCACTTCTGTTGATACATCAACCATCTCTCTTCCCAAATAGAAAACTACTTTTACAAAAGCAACCATTGAAAATGCTGTAGTGGGCATTATTTTTTGGGGGGGGGGGGGGGGGGGGGAATTAACAAAATGTGTCATGTCAGTTGAGATAACATAATACACTTATTTCTAATTTCTTATTCCCTGTTCTAAAGTCTATCTCCTTTTTCTATCTTCTTTTCTATTAAATAGCGTTATAACATTGCTACTTCATTGACTAAGTCCGAGAGGACTAACACTTCATGAAGGTCCTGCTCTTCTCAGGAAGTCATTATGCCATTAATACACACCAATTGTGTGATGTTGGAAGAAAAAGGAAAGGTGAAATGGATCTGAACAATGACGTAAATCGAACGTAACATTTAATCGCAGTTTAAAAGTTCAAGAAAGAACAATTCCCCTTGTCTGACATATACAAAGGTATGGGGAATCAGAAGAGGAAGAGGAGGATAAGTGCATAGAAAACCTTCCTTTCACTGTGCAGTGGAAAGTGGAGGTGATCATGGAATCATAGAAACGTAGAACTGGAAGGGACCTTGAGAAACTGAGGCAGGACTAAGTATACCTTAGCCTATCCCTGATAGGTGTTTATCTAACCTATTCTTAAAAGCCTCCAGTGATGGGGATTCCACAACCTCTCTTGGAGCCTGTTCCAGTGCTTAACTATCCTCATAGTTAGAAAAAACTTTATAATATCTAACCTAAAATCTCCCTTGTTGCAGATCAAGTCCATTACTTCTGGTCCTATTTTCAGTGGCCATGCAGAACTTTATAACAGCCCTCAACGTATCTGAAGACTTATCAGGTCTCATACTTTGTCTTCTTTTCTCAAGACTAATCATGCTCTGTGGTTTTTTTTTTTAACCTTTCCTCATATGTCAGGTTTTCAAACTTTTTATCATTTTTGTTGCTCTCCTCTGGACTCTCCATATTTGTCTATATCTTTCTTAGGGTGATGGTGGCTCTAGTCTTCCGAATGAGAAAGGAAACAAGTTTATTTTATGAGTAAGAGTAAAACATTCAAACTGGGAATTAAAGTGCTTTATTCAGGCCATTCTGGGACTCCAAATACTTAGAGGATAATAATATTATATTTCATGTTCAATGTTCCTCTAAGTATAATATGTGGTTTCCTTTAGTTATGAATTTTACTTTAAAGGCAAGGGGACATTTTTGATAATGCACATCTTAAACTTTTCATTAAACTACCAAATTTAAATTCTACCTTTTTGTGCACTCTGACATTTTTGTCTGGCATTTTCATTAATTTTGCGACATACATAAATGTAGCTGAAATGTTAACTGATCAATACTTTGTCTCTCTCATGTAGCACTAGAGCTCAGCTCCCGAAGGACGACGTAGCAGTACAGAAATTAAATGTGTAAAATATCAAATGTTAATGTTAAACACAGCAGCACTTACTGCATAACGACTGAAAAGGCTAAAACAATTCAAAATGGACAGATGGTAGCACAAATTATCTACAATCACATTTAAAGATTAAAGTTTGTCCTGTAAAATAATTCATTGACTCATGCTGAAGTGTGTCCTTTTACTGATAGCTCAGTTGTCCAATTATTTTTGTGCTCATTACAATGAGAAATGACAGTACTGGAAAGAGACAGTGTACACTCCCCCCTCCCCATATTGCACCCACTGACATCCACAAGAACACAAATGTCTGGTCAAGAGGCTGATGTAAATTAGGCCCAATTTAGTAGACATTTCATTGCCTACAGTAGATTACTCCAAAGAGAAACCTTGCCACTTTTGCATAGTATATGACTGTAGTACAATTCTTAAAGCATAAAACATAATGTATTAATTACTAAACTTAAGAAATCTGTTGAAATAATGCTAAAGGTCTGTCTTAAATATAGAAAAGCTAGGAAATTTAAAGTGAAGGCTCCTACTCTGTGTTCTGCTTACTTCCTTTTTGCCTGGGTGTTAGAGAAGAACAAGTACAGAAAGAGATCATACATTCTAGGTCCAATACCTAGGCACAACAGGGCCATTTTAGAACTGTAACATTAATTTGACATTATTTTTGTGTTTTGCCTTTAACAGTTGGAAAAGAACAAATATTGGTAGGACAGTGGGAGAACTTTATCAATTTCAAATCTACTGATATTTCAGATCCAAAGGCATAGCATTGTAATCAGACAAAAAATGGTTACTAACCTTCTGTAACTGCTGTTCTTCAAATTGTGTTGCTCATGTCCATTCCATGTTAGGTGACTCAAAAGCAGTACTCCAGGGGGTGGGCTCAGAGTTCATGGACATACGGACTGCAACACTGCTCTTCCAAACCTGGTCTCATCTCAAACCTGTTGAGCGATGGCATACTGGGAAGCAAAGGTACGCACCAATGACCAAGTTGCTGCCCTGCAGATGTGTTGGAGTGGGATTTGTGCAAGGACTGTTGCTGAAGAGGCCTGAGCTCTTGTGGAGTAAGTGGTTAGGATGGTCGGAGGTGTGACATTCACCTGCTCATACCAAGTCCGAATACAGGTGGTGGAGGAGGAGGAAATCCTCTGGGCTGATACTGGAAGCCCTTTCATCCTTTCTGCTACTGCTACAAAGAGTTGCGTGGATTTGTGAAAGGATTTAGTCCTCTCAATATGAAAGGCAAGGGCACATCTAATGTATAATGAGTGAAGCCACCGCTCCTCAGAGTTCTTGTGAGGCTTTGAGAAGAAGACATGCAGAAAAATAGCCCTATGGAATTTTGAAACCACCTTAGGAAAGCTGGGTGGGGGCACAATTGGATCTTGTCCTTGAAGAACACAGTGTATGGTGGTTCTTACATACAGGCCCTGATTTTAGAGACCCTTCTGGCTGAGGTGATTACCACTGAAAGGCAACCTTCCAAGAGAGAAGTAGCAGAGGGCATGATGCTAGCGGTTTGAATGGAGGACCCATTAACCTTGACAGGACCGGGTTTAAATCCCATGGAGGGATCAGGTTTAAATCCTCACGGATCTGCAGGTCAAGCCTCTCCAGATCCTTGTGAAATCAGACTGTCATCTCATGGGAGAATATTGACCCATCGTTCACTGGCGGGTGGAAGGATGAGATCGCTGCTAAGTGCAGCTTGATAGATACAAGGATCAGATCTTGCTGCTTTAGATGGAGCAAGTAGTCCAAGATAGCCTGTAGGGAGAAACGAACTGGAGAGAGCCCTCGCTGGAACACCCACATCAAAAAGCATTTCCATTTGGCCAGGTAGGTAGCCCAAGTGGACTGTTTCCTACTGCCTAGCAAGACCCAACGAACTTGCTTTGCACAAGCCTACTCCTCCAGGTTCAGCCATGTAGCATCCATGCCATTAGGTGAAGGGAGGCAGCCTGCCCTGGTCTTCTGAGATCAGATCCGGACAGAGTGGGAGCAGAAGAAGAGGTGCTACTGAAAGGACCAGCAGTGTGCCGAACCAGTGTTTCCGCAGCCATACTGGGGCTATAAGAATAACTCTCGCCTTGTCCCGCTGGATATTCAGGAGGACCTTGTGAACTCGAGAGATTGGGGAAAAGCATAAAGCCTCTGCAGGAAGGCATCAGAGGAGGAGCCTGGACTGTGCCTGCGCAGCGAGCAAAACTGATGGCAGTTCTGGTTCTGCTTGGTCACGAACAGGTCTATGTGGGGAGACCCCCACCTTTGGAAGATGAATCTGGCTATCTCCAAGTAAAGAGACCACTCGTGGTGAGAGGAAAAGGAACTGCTGAGGTAATCCACCAGTGCGTTCAGGGCTCCTGGAAAATGTGACACCTCCAGGTGGATGGAGTGCTCCACATAGAATTCCCACAGAAGGATGGCCTCCTGATACAGAGCTGAGGATAAAGCATCTCCCTGTTTGTTGATATAGAACATGGCTGGGTATTGTCTGTCAGAATTTGCACCGCCTTGCCTGAGACCTAGAGGAGGAACGCTTGGCAAGCTACACATAAACGTCAGGGAACTCAGAGTGCAGGGAGAGTTCTTGGGACCACAGGCTCTGAAGCAGTCAAGATGGGCTCCCCAGCCTAGGTCTGACTCACCTGAAATGAAGGACACTGACAGTTGAGGGGCAACAGAGGACACCCCCATCGTTTCCAATCCCAGGTCTGTCCACAAGTCCATGGAAGGAAGGACCAGGGGAGGAACAGTGAGCACAGAGTCTAAGTGGTGTCTGTTCGTGGGGTAAACTGACGCCAGCCACATCTGTAGAGGCCTGAGATTCAGCCTTGCATGCTGGATCATGAAAGTACATGCAGTCATGTGCCCCAGTAGCTTGAGGCAAACTTGAGTAGTTGTAATTGGGTGTACCATGACCTTGGATATCAGGTCTGACATAGTCTGAAATTGGGCCTTCGGAAGGAAGGCTCTGGCCTGGATTGAGTCAAGCATTTCCCCAATAAATTCTAGTCTCTGAACTGGGACAAGAGTCGACTTTTGAGTGTTTATCAGCACACCCAGGGCTTAGAAGGTGGCTTTGGTCATGCTGATGCTGGCCCACACATGAGTCTCTTACTGACCTTTGTTCAGCCAGTCGTCAAGGTATGGGTAGACCTGGATGCCTTGCCATCTGAGGAAGGCTTCTACTACTACCACACATCTCTGAGACTCTGGCTGGGAGGCTGAGGTGGACGGGAGTGGATGGCACCACTTATAACCTCTCCCTTTTCTTTTATAGGGATCCTCTCTTGGAGGAACCGAGAAACGAGGAGGCTGTTGGGGCCTGAAGTGCTTCCTGGAAGCCGACAGCATAAAGGCCCAAGGATCGGAGGGGGCCCTTGAGTCCTTTAAGCCGTGAAGTCTTGTGTCCGCCTGCTCCAAGAATAAAGAGAAGCCTTCAAAGGAGAGGTCCTGGATGGATTGTTGGATCTAGTGAGGAAGTCCAGACGACTGAAGCCAGGAACAATGCCTCATGGTGACAGTGAAGGCTATTGTCCTGGCTGCCAAGTCAGCTGCATCCAGAGCTGCCTGGAGAAAGGTCCTGGCCACATTCTTACTCTCTTCCTACAGGGCAATGAATTTCTGCCTTGAATCTTGGGGCAGAAATTTAGTCACAAATTATAGTTCTATCTCCCCAGCAAAGCTTGCTGGTTAGAGATACGTAGTCGAAGGCTATCTGTCGAATAAACCTTTCTTCCAAAAAGGTCCAGTTTCTTGGCATCTCTGTTTGGGGGTTAGCTCTCAACTGGCCCTGCATGTCCCTCTCATTGACTGGTGCCACAAACAGAGATCCTGTAGGGGAGTGTGAGTATAGGTATTTGAATCTGCTCACTGGCACATAATACTTCTTTTCTGCCCTCTTTGAGGTGGGGGGAAAGAGAAGAAAGCATTTGCCACAGGGCCTTGACCAGACGTTTCAGAGCCTAAGTGATGGGTAAGGCCATCTTGAAGGGAACTGCTGCAGCCAGAATATCGATAAGACTGTGTGATTTCTTTAAGCACCAGGTTTACTGCTACCCATTTGAGGAGGTCTTGATGGGCCCTAAAGTTATCCTGTGGAAGCAGGCTACTGGTTCCTGCTATAGCCTCGTCTGGGGAGGAGGAGGACAAGGAGGCTTACACCAGAGGAGGGGCTCTTCCTCTTCCTCAGCCTCAACAATGTCCACAGGAGCCATATCCTTTACGTCGGTACTGGGGTCAGTACTGGAGTCAGGGTCTGGTGCCGAGTGGGAAGGAGCAGTAACCCGCTTCTCGGAAACCACTGAGTAAGAGCGATGGGAGGAAGATCCAGTACTGGAGAAACCCCAGGGGTTCCAATAAAGCCACTGTATTGGCCAGTGACCTGCTGGCCAGTGCCGGTGCAGGGATCGGCATCAAAATCCCATGGCGAATAGGGGGGGAACTGGTGGTGACCCTTAGGTTGTGCATAGGATTCCCCTTCAGACTCAGAAGAGGAGCCCTCTCTTGGAGACCACAGCAAAGCGATACCCACCTCTTCTTCTATGTGGTGTCAGTGGTATGGGGACTGGCGGCAGACTGAGAGGCAAGCAGGACCTAATCACATCATCCTGACCATCTCCAAAGGTACCAGGAAGGAGCTCGAAGCTCCTTGTTCCTATCTGTTTCTGATCATCAGAGCTGGCATTGGAGTTGGGGGGGGGGCAGGGTATCAGGAGAGACAGTAAATCCCTGAATGCTTGAAAAGGATCCGGTGTTAACGGGATAGTCAGACTGCTGGTGCCACAGTGACTTCCAGATGTCGGGGAAGGCACTGCACTGAACTCAATGCTCTAGGCGGAGTCGACGGTGCCATCATGGGGCCGGGAGTGGAAGAGTGGCTCAGCATGGGTCTCACTGCATTGCTTTCCCCCAGCTTGTCCTTTTGGTGCACCAGCGAGTACCCTCTGTTGGCGTGTACAGGGAGATTTTGGCAAACCAGTAAAGTGCCTGAAACCACTATGGCTTATTGCTAAAAGCAGCCTAGTCAGCAGTTTCAGCTTGACCAAGGCAGGAGGGGAGGGGGGTTTTGGGTGCCACAGAAAGGGCAGCTTGACCCCGCGTCCTTCCTGATAAGAATTGTGTTTAAGTTGCTGATACATGCATTTTAGAAGAGCAGGATGTGCCCCAGGAATGTCTATTGGGGCCTCAAGGCTACAAACTCTGGAAAAATCCACACCTGGTTAATCAATAATCAGAAGGAACCTCTTGCTTGACCATTGAAACTGCTTAATTAACAAGTTTTCATTAAGGGACATGTCATTCTATTACTAATGTATAAATAAGGGGAAACAGTTTGAGGTAGTTGGACTCTTTTGGGACTCGTTTGGACTCTCCCTCAGGATACATCTTGCGGTCCCCACCGGCAGACGGAAGAGTTGGCCACCGGAAGCCTGACGCTGTGTCACTCGAGAGCCACACTCAGCTTTGGTAATTATCAAGGGTTGGGGGTGTTTTACTAGCCTGTTGCAGATGTGTGTAAGTGCTGGAGATTAAGTAAAGTTTAGCTTTAATTGAAAGCACTCTTGTGCTGTCCTGTTTGTGCCAGCCATTTATTGGTCGGACTGCTGTGTCTCCCCTGATTTATTTCCTAATGCCACCTCGCACAGAGTAAAAGTTACCAAGAGCTTTGGGTTGAAAGAACCCCGGGTAACAGGTGCACTGCTTTTTGTGTTTCTTCCTCAGCACCAGAGATGGTGAACAGTTTCCAGAAGAGCTCAGTGCCGGAGGAGCACTTCACATTAATGCCGAAGTGCTTGGTGCCAAATCGGAGCAGCTCAGCTGAAGTGGGTCTGATGGTGGATAGCCTTCAACCTGATGTCTCGATCTTTTTTAGTGTGGGGTCTAAAGTCTATATAGATCTGGCAATTGTCCCTCATGTGAACACTTCTAACAGCTAGAGTGTGTGTCGCTCATAGGCATAGGTTTGCCAGAGGAGGCATGAAGTTTGAAGCCCAGAGACCATGACATCCTCTTCCCTTGGGGCAAAGACGTCCTTGATGATAGGGACTATCTATTTACACTAAATATATAGACCTACACTAATTACAATAAGAATATAGACTAAACTATGATAAACTAAGAGTTAGAGTCCAAAAAACACTGGGAAGAAGTCTTGCCGAAGCAAGACTGTCGTTCCAGCAACTATCACAGGTGGAAAGAAGGAACTGAGAGCATGGCCGGCAGCACCCCTTATACCAGCACACGAGCATGCGGCTCTAGAGGGAGCTAGAGCTGACCTGACGGATACCACTGAGAGAAAAATCTCTGGCAACAGTGCACTTGGCACACACACACTTAACAAGGAATGGACTTGAGCAAGCACTCAAAGAAAGTTATTTTTTATGAGTTGCTTATACATAAATGGGATATTCAGAGGCACTGCCTTATTAATTTAAATGCTACATTTTTGAATAAGAGCTTGTATAGTATTGTCTGTTCAAAAATAAAGTGTTTCTCCAGTATTGTTATATTTATTGTGAGATATTGAGGCACGGCTAAAAAAAAAGAGTGAGCTAAATCCCTGAACTCCCATTGAAAATAATGGTACTCAAAAGTGAAAGAGAAACCTGGAAAATATTTAGTATAGGTGTTGCATGAGCCAGAATGCCTCAAGCTTGACTTACAGATCCCAGAATTTGTAAAACTGGGAGTTAGACAAAATGTATTCTTACTTACAAACGGAGCAAATATTATTGGAAATTCTTGAGGGAAAAAAATAAACAGAGAATTCCATGATGACAATTTTACAAAGTCTTTTTCATACTATCATCACATTCTAAAGTTCAACAAGCAACTCAGATGTGGCGCATAAGCAATCAGAAAGCATCCACTGAAAACTTTTGAATTCTCTGAGATGAGTATTATGGCTGATAAAATTTTAAGTGTTTACTATTAAACCTACTGACTTTGAAAAGTGCCCCAGTGAATACTTCAATGTGCAAAAAGCCCAGAGTGAATACCTGTAGCTTATTATAGCATCGTAATATTAATTAAGAGTCTGCATGTGTTTCCATTCTAAAGTCTATTTCTCAGTGGTGTACCTTTAACTTCATAATTAAAGTTCTGACTCCATTTCTAAATTTGTGAAACCTAAGCTAGTCCTCTGCAAGCGCACGAGAGAGAGTGTTGGGGGAAGAAAGAGGAGAAGGTGGAAAGAATGGGTATTTGTGATTTTTTAAAAAAACTTTTGGTTATTCACATGAGACGCTTGTGGATTATGATGTGAAAAATCATATCTACAGTATTTCACTTTTGTAAAATTGTTCAGAATCTTTATTTTAACCCTGTCTAACAAACACAGCTTGGTCCAGAAACTCCATGTTGGGTTTTTGCTGTTGTCTTCTAAAAGGATTGGTGTTGGTTTTATGGAGAAGGCTGAATGTTAATTTTAAACTTTTATAATAAAACATTTTCTTGTCTGCACATGGAGCTGGGAATCTGGAAAACCCTATTTTTAATCCCTGTTGTGATTCTGATACTGACTCATTCTATGATCTTTGGAAGTCCTCTAAGGGCTATGGTTTGTAAAGGATTTTGAAGCTGAAAAGTGATATACATCAGGTAAGAATTATTATAAAATTGATTTCCAAAGGGAGTGTTGAATTCTGGCACAACCTTAGCACAAGACAACACAATACCGCCAACTGAAATAAATCATGCTTTCACAACGCTGTGCAAGATTTTGCAGGGACCCAAGGAAGCTGTGAAAATCCCAGCCACCATCTTGAAATGAAAACTCCACAGCCCTGCAATCCCTTTTTGAAATTCTTATAGATTTGGTTTAAGCAACAAATGTCTATTTTATGACAGGCAACATTACAAATGCTTTTTGAAACCGAGGGAGAAAAAAGCTTTAAATGCTTCACAAACACCCATAGGGATTTGCTTCTCAGAAAGAGAGACTCCAAAATAGCAGCCATAGCTGATCCCCTCTTCTGCAGGGCAGGACCACAACACATTTAAAGTCACAACACTGAAATTGGTACAGCTTCTCAACATCTGTTCCTAAATTCAATCTAATTATGAACCAATTCTCTTCTGTGAAGAAGAAAGAGTCGTGTTGGTGAATAGAAAAGAAAGTATATTACTATATAACCAGAAATATGTTTTTACTGTAATTTACAATAGCTAGTGTTAAAAAGTATATTTATTATGACACTAAAATAAAATATCTGTATTTATCTAGTCTCAGCTGCTTGCTAAGATTTCTTCTGGTCATACAGAATTTGGTTCTGTTAAGATTTAATGGTGACAGCAGTGCTCCATGAGAAAGACTGGCAAGCGAAATAGACTCTAGCAATGACCCACAAAGCAAGATATCACTCCACTTTCCTGTCTTCTACTGATATTAAAAGGGAGTTCCATGTCAAAAGGAGAACTGAACAAATGTGTATGTATTAATCCTAATAGCAATACAACTAGTACAAAATGCTGCAGCACGTCTCCTCTGCAACACAAGCTACTGTGAGCATATCAAACCTGTCCTCCACTCTCTACACTGGCTTTCCATAGAATTGCAAATCAAGTTCAAGGTCTCGGTCCTTATCTTCAAAGCGCTCCATTTCCCATGCAGAGGGTACCTAACAGACTGTCTAAAGGACCAAGATAGTAGTCAACAACTTCGCTTCTGTGGCACAATGGAACTCTCAACAGTAGGAGTTAAGCTTGTCTGTGCAGGAGACAGGACCTCAGACCAGAGGTGGTCTGAGACTATGTAATGAACAACCCCAGGAACTAAGGATCATCATAAACCTGCTTTTGCTCCAAGTGCAAGGCACATTTATTTGACCTTGACATCTCTAATGTAAACCCATAGCAACAGGCATACTTATTCAATAAATGAATGAATGAATAAAAACAACAAAAACTTTTATCAACACAAGACACTCCATTGCGCACATCTCTCCCTTTGAGGAGAGGATGAGAGAACAATCAACACATGACAGATGTGGTCATGATACTTAATGCACTACTGGAGAGGGCTCAGGTACTATGACAACAAGTGGGATATAAGAACTTATATTGGATAGGACAGAGCCTTATGGAGAAATGTGCATTATCCTAATAAAGTTTTATCATTCTGAACTCTGAAACAATGAAGTACTAAAAAGAACATTTAAATTATTTTAGATAGCAGAATAAGCCAAAAACAGCCAAGGAGTTCAAAGTCAGACTGACTATTTGTGTTACAATCACACCTTGGGGCACAGCTGAAGCCCCCTCCACCTCTGGTAGAAGCTGCAACCAAGGAAGAATTCACCTTCCAGGTGTAGTGGTACTGCTGCTGTCCTCTGCCAGGGAATAACTTTACATTTTAGCCATCATATGAAAGGAGCCCTGCTAGCAGATGCTCCCTGGAAGATACATTAATTCAGTGCAGCTCCAAGATGCCACAAGCAGCTCTTCCCACTTTGTGAGTTGCAACATATGGTTCCAAGCCCCTCAAAAAAAGTGTGTGCACATGCGACTATTGCTACAGCTGGTCTTCTCACCAGCAGAACCCAATCAGTGAATCTGGCCACCTATTGGCAGCTCATGTACCGTAAAATGAAAACAAACAAAAAAGGCACACAAATTGTGTCCCCTTAGTAAATGTTGAGTTTTAACTTTGTATTTTCCAGTTTTGACAAGCATGAGTAAGTTTCATGGGATCACTAGATGCAGAACTATGGCCAGAATTTGGTATCTGGTGATTTTTAAAAACTGCAATTTAAGTGGCTGATTAAATTTTATCTAAATAGATGCTATTGGTGTTTAGGGATGCTCCCTTTTTAAAAAAACAATTTTAAAAGTAACAGAGGGTCCTGTGGCACCTTTGAGACTAACAGAAGTACTGGGAGCATAAGCTTTCGTGGGTAAGAACCTCACTTCTTCAGATGCAAGATTTTAAAAGTATAATTTTTTGTTAAAAAATGAAGGAGTTGATCCCATTGGTAATGTATATTTCATATTGCTGAGGTGTACTAAAAATTCTTATGAAAGCTTTGCCACCTCACTGTTTTGATCCATTTTCATTTCAAAGTACCAAAATCATTAAAAACAATTTATAGACTAATTGTGCCATATTCAGCAAATTGAACAAACTGAAGTCAATGCGGCTATTTGTGAGGGTAAGATGACTAGGGTCCGGTCCACAGTTTACAAAACTGTGTTTTTGTTATATCAAACTAGTTTTATTTAGACAAGTGCAAATTTAAGTATAAACTATGTAAGCTTTTCCTTCTTTGCACATATGCAATTTTAAAATTGTTTTTGAAATGTAAATGTAAAAAAATGTTCCATGACTGAGACACCTGGGTACAGCAAGTCCAATTTCAGCCAGAATGCATACAGCCATTCTGAGGACTGGATTTTAGCATGGCAACTTTGACATTAACTTTAACTGTAGCTACACAAACACACAACTATGATTACCAAAGGTAATTAATAAGTATATGAAGTGTTACAGGATGATCATACCACAAAAGCAGCCAGACTCCTTTGGGGCGAATCCCAGTCAAAGCAACTGTTAACATAGTAGGCAGCATTTATGAGCACCATGACACAACGCTTCATGCGGATAAAGTTCCTTAATAGCAGCTGTGGGAAAGATGAAAAGATGAAAATATATTCAGAAAAAACAAGACTTCAAACTATCAAGAGAGCTTGCAACATCTTCAAGCTCATTCTCATTAAAGCAAGTTAGTAAAGTTGAAAGAATATGTCAAGTTGTTTAGTTTATGGATCTAGAATAATATCAGTATTTACTGAAGAATGGGAAGGGGAAGCAAATCGGGACAGTTATACAAGTCCGTTCATCACCTGTTGAACTTAATTCTAATGTTTATAATTTTGAATGACATACAAATGTCTATGTTTTTCCCAGGCATTTCAGATATTGTGTTTAAAAAATATAATAAACAAGAACATGAAACTTCATTTGCAAAAATTCAAGCATTATTTGGTCAATGACATTTGGGAGTTCTATTAAATATGTTGACAAAATTTTTCAAAATTGGGTACCTAAAATTAGGTTTTGCAGTCTATATTTAGACACCCAAGTAAGTGGCATGATTTTTCAAAAGTGGAGCATACAGTAGCTCCCAATGAGTTCAATGTTTTGACAATCTTAGCCTTGGTTTTAAAATTTGTGTTGTGGGAATTGTGCACAAACTGCAAAATTATAACTCTAATCAAGCAGATCACCTATATTCAGTGCTTCCAACTTTTTCTCCTTTGCTTTAGAATATCTTGCTATAGTTGCTTTTGCAGTCATCATGTATTTTATAGCATTTATCACTGTAATCTTAAGCATAAGAAGTCTTATTCTTATCTGCACAAAACTGAGTCGTAAGGAGATACAGGTTTCAATTCAGGGAGAAAACTCTTTAAATGACCTAAAATGATAATGAGACCTAATTTATAAGAGAGCTGAATGTAGTAATGAATCATTTAATTTAAGTTTAGGATTAACACATTAAATTCATCTGTGAAAGTAAAATCCCACTGTTCATCAGGAAATTTAGACATTTTAAAATGCTACTTTATCTACCATTAATTCAAGATCTCCCTTTGTAATTTTTGAATAGTCCTTTTCTTTTATATGATGTATTATATTATAAGTGAATATCCTAAAACTAAAAGAGGGCATTTAAAGTTTATTGCCAACTGCAAGCAAGTACAATAACCATCATTTTCTGTTATGAAAGTGGGGAGAACAGCGTATCTTGAATAAAAGGCCTTCTTGTTTGTTTGCTGTAATAATGGGGAAAAAATGCAGCTCTAGAAACTGCTTTCCTTACAATAGTGAAGAAAGACAGTATTTTGCCCTTTACAATCGCTTCAGTGAAATACAATGGACAATGCATATATAATTCATGTGGCAGATATTGCAAATCATATTAATGTTTATGAAGGCTCATTAGTACTTGAATAGACTAGGATCTGAAAAATAAAATTGTTTAAAATGTTCCCCTTTCCCACTACAAAAACCCCTCTACTCCTCACAGCCCAACCAAATACCCAGTTCCCCATAACTAAAATACAGTACTGTGGAAAGTAAAATATATATATCTATATATATAAAATATAATTTAGGACAAAAACATAAGATGTGCCTTTAAAATAATTATTAACAGAAAATATTGTAACCCTATGAGGCAAAAATATTTGAAAAGGAAAAGGGGACACAGTTTTTCCAATCTGATGGCCCTGAAAATTTATAGATTATTTGATTTTGGTAGTCTCATTTGAGATTCTAATAGAACACAACATTTCAAACCTAGCTAAGAGAATGTTAATACACTTCTTATCCCCAAACAAAATGGAGTTCTTTCAGATCAAGATTAATGGCATAAATTTATGCTAGATTTAGCTTACATCCACCTGTGCTTATAACCCGATATGTGTGGACACACTGATGATTTCAATTGTGTTCTCACGCACACATTTCACAGAAATCAAATTGCAATTTACAATGAACTGATATAATAATTATATATTTGTTTTTCTCTCTTCTTGAATCTCATAATTTAGTTTTGTAAACAAATAATGGAAATGTTATTCTTTTCCCCCACTGAAGTTTGACATGAGGTGTCTAGAAGCTTACACCTGATATTAAGTCTTTGCAAAAGGATTAGTCTTTTCTTACGCTTTACCTGTTTAGACAGTCTGTTTTCCTCTTCAATGTACTTCTGTTCTTTGGGCATTAATGTTCGTATGCTGGCTTTCACCTATACATCAAAATATGTGTCAATGTTATGGGCTTACTTAATACTCACTATACAGACTTCAATTTGCAATAATTACTAAGTTTCAAAGTCATAGCTGCCAAGCCCATAAAATATAAATGTATACCCAGGCACAAGTTTCTGTTTCTTACATTAGCAGCAATAGCAGCAGCAGCAGCAGCACAGTAACAAAAAGAGTGGGTGTGCCAGCCAGTGGCAGAAGAGTATTCTGTAGTATACATCAAGGTTTAGAGAAAATGAGGAATGACAGAAATTCTCTACAAATCAGGAACAAAAGCTTTCATGAAACTGAACTCTTTAGCAGTACAAAAAAGCCAAAGTTAAGACTTACAGCATTAAAAATCACATCTATTTCAAGATAGATGACCCCCTTTGTTGGCCCTGTCAGCTGCTTGTTTTTCAAGACGTAGGCTTTCTGTTCACCATTTTGAATCTGCGGGAAAAGGACATGACAGCCGTCTGTCTCGCGGTCTCCACTGAATACACTTCCTCAGTAACCTTTGACCCCCAGCTGCTGAAACTGACAGAGAACCCAAAACAACTGTGGCAATTCTGACAAGTACCTGTTCATTACCAGGACCAAGTCTGTCAGGAAAAATTAACTATCATGGGATTCAACATGGCCGTGAATTGAGTATGTTAAAAATTTTAGTGTTCTTATTACAGACCTTGGTTGAGAAATGACAGACAGAGCTGAGATTTTTTATGTTTTCCTTGAGCAAAAGAAATACTGAGCAATATGTCAGGTGAATGAAACTTACAGACAGCAACGGTATAGCAACTTTGCCCAGAAAGTCAGCACTCCGATCTCTATCTTCGTCATAAACTGTCACTTCAAGAACTGAGTGGATATCTTTAATATTGCTATTCAGGAAAAAATACACACAGAGGAGGGGGCGGGAGGGGGAGATAAATGTCACCGATATTAATGGTTACCAAGGACAAAAACATAATAAAGTTAGCAAAAAGCAAGTAATACGTATATTTTTAAAAAGTATCCAGAGAACAAAACTTAGGTAAATGAAAAGCCCCTGAATGCAGGAAAACCACCGTTTTGGTCACTTCATAGACAGCATGGCAGTTCTATTATTTGCATGACCTTACGCCATTAGACATGATTCTTCAAATCTTCTACCTGGTCTGTGCACTGCAAGAGTTACAATGAAAGCAGTGCTGAGTAGCACTAAGGGATTTACAGATGCAGACAGCAGATCTGATAGCCATAAAAGACTATCCTTAAAATATTACTGTCCTTGAAATAATTTCAAATGGCAACCTCTTTGATAGCTGTAGCTCTCTCAATGAAAATAAATAATAATGAACTAGCTGAGCAGATCTTTGGGCTCAGAATGAGCCCTCTACTTCCAAAATTCCAGTTTAATCCAAACTATGCAATAGCCACACTAAAAAGAAATTTGGGAAGATGTATACAAAGCATATAATATCATTCAGCATTTTATAGTATTTCAGCTACTAGATATTAAATAGTCCATTACCATGCATAGCAGATGGCACTGTATGTTGTAAAATCTTATGCGAGTTATTCAGATTTTTGGTTTGGAAAAAGAAACAAAAGTTGTTTGTTCTTTGATCAAATTGCTTACCCAGAAAACATGAATTAAAGGAAAATAATTCAACTTGGGTAAAACACACACACACACACACACACGTAGGAAATTTCTTTTTAAAGGCAAAATCAATCAGCAAATTTGGGACTATCCCAAACAATTGATACAATTATACATATTACAGAAGATCCAGTGAAGATCCTCCTTGATGATTTTATGAGTTTTTCGATTTGATTTCTGACCAGTCTTTTGTCCTTTACAAAAACATCTGATTCCTCATTCAGAGAACACCGTCAGCTAGTGGAGGTTGATTAGTTACTGATTCTCTTAGCATTAATTAAAAGAATTAATGAAGAATTTAGCACATTTTTACAGATCTATAAATGAGAACTTGTGAGGAAGCTACTGAGAAGTACAATTGTGGGATTTTTCTTTTGTTCAGTGTTCATTACTGAGGCCCTGTCACAGAGGAAGGGGAGCAGCGATCTATAGATCCTGTAGCATAGGTTATAAAGAGATGACTGACAAATTTTAAGAACAATGGGGAAATTAAATTAGAGGTTGTTTTGGGATCAAGAGCAATATTTAATATTCTCATTTATGCCAAACACACAAAAAGCTAAAGTTTCTAGTGGGCGTTAGAGTGGATTGTTTGTGGATTTCAGTTTTCTGATCCGTTTTCTCCTCATTGGTGCCGTGCTGCACTCAGGGAGAAACAAAGTATTAAAAAAAGAAAGAAACAAGGTGACACTTCATTCTTGGAAGAAAAATTCTACTTTGAATTTGTCAAAACTTTTTATTGTTTTCAAAACCATAGAGAAATAAAAACAATGTGTACCACTTCCTCCACAAAATGAATGTTTCAGATACTGCATTTTATCCAATAGCAGCACTGCATGAGTATAATATAGAATACTATTGTGACACTTGTCATTTGTCATTTGACAAAATGAGAGGAAAAAGAAGTGTGTTTTACATTTCTTCACACCGTTAACTAATGTTTTAGAATTACATTTTATAAAGTTCATAAGCATCAACCTATTTCCTCATTTCCAAACTCTAGGCCTGTGATATCAACTGTCACTAAAACTAGTGGGAATTTAGAACGCATAACACTTCACCCTTAGCATCTCATAGGAATGGGACTTATTTTCTCACCGTCAAAGTGATTTAATCTTCATTTTTTTAAAAACATTTTTTGATATCCTCAACTGAATTCCTTTTCAATGAATTATTTGGTTTAAAAAATAACCATCTTCCTAGTTTAGCAGTAGATAGCTCTGATTTTAAAAAACTTACAATGTGAAGACTTTGTTCCATTCAGGGTTGAGATTCTTGTAGACTGTATGTGTCAGCAGTCTGTCATTGTTCAACTCAACTACACAAAATGGGTCACTTTTACCTAGAGAGAGAGAGAGAACACATGGAACAAAATCCATGAATATTCTGCACCTAAAACTCACAGAACCACCTCTCAACTTGGATAAAAAAAAAGCAGTAAATGTAAAGATAAATTCATATGTACTGCTTTTCTGATCACAAACTGCATGATCGTTCAAGGTGCTGAGCACAACCAGAAGGCTTCGAAGAGTCTCAGCACCCTGCATGATCAACCGTATAGTTAGCTGTACTGATCAGATAATTATATCATCCTGACACACAGGAAATTAAGAAAGAGGCATAACATGAAGCAAATTATTCAGCTGATACTTCAAGTTAGATATTTTCCCTCAAATAATAATAAAAACTCAAACTAATTCATGGGGGGGGGGGAGGGGGAAGAGAGTGTGTCCAGCTCTACGTCTATTTTTATTTCCATAATGATTACTTGAAGAAGACAATCACTTCACTTTGTTGCATCATTTTCCCCCTCCCATCTGATTAATTAATAAAATGAGATAGCATTTGCTCAACAAGAACATTACACGTAAATTCCAACATAGCCAAATTCTATGCTTATTTATATGCATGAGCATCCTATTTAAGTCAATATGTTTAACACAAGGTGCACATGTGTACAGAAGTTGCATGTAGGACTGTAAATCATTATTAAGGGTACTAATACATTAGTGCCAAGCTCCAAAATAACTCATACTCCTATAAGTTGAGAGAACTATGTCTCCCTCATGCAAATTAACATCAACAACTAAACCGTGTATTACAGAGTGGCTCATCCTTGTCTCTGGTCTGTCCATAGAGAGCAAAGTGTTTGAAAGTTATTGAGTGCTGGCATTAGCTCTTTACAATCAAATCTAGCATACTAAGCAACTATATTTCACAATGTCTTCAATATTCCTGTAATGCAATGTCATGTATTATAAGAACACATAAATTCAATGGCTCAATGGCGCTACATTAATGATATTAGTAAGGCATGTAATTTGTTCATACCTTTTACAAATGACAATGAAATCAATATTTAGACAAAGCTCTCCAGAGGTCTTCCAAACTGCAATATTGATTCAGATTACAACAGAGGTTAATGTGGATATTATTAACTTTAATGATAAAGAATAATTGTTTTAAATACAATGTGAATTACAGTCACAGTGGACATTTACATTCTATAAAAGGTTGAATATTACTGAATCTTCTAAACTTGAAAAAAGAGACGGATACAATCTTGCATCTCAGAATGTTTACCTGTCACATACCAACTCTAAAAGGAAATTAGAGACTGATTTCTCACATTTCTTAGGGTTTCTATGTTTCAATATTTCAAAAGAAAAGAGATGGTCACAATTACAAAACAGAACAAATGTACTAGCTGATCAGAGTAAACTGTTATTGTATCATCTCCTTTGTTCACTTATATTTGCATATGATTGTAGAACATGATTTGTGTGAATTCATTGTACTCAGAAAGAGGAATATGGTTAAAAGTTTACTTTCACTGCAGTGTTTAAATACCCTTTTCTATAAATAAAGAAAGTATCTGATACAATAAAATAATTACGAAAATGAAATTATGACAACACGTTTTATTTACTGAATACTTTGATATATCACTTCTTTCCTTAACTCTCTTCTTACTAAGTTATATTAATACCAGTCCAGGCAAGAAGGCCAAATAATAAGTGACATGAATCATGGTGGACATTTGATCTCATGGTGGACATTTGATCACATGCTCCTGCTCCTCTAGACTGAATCTAATTTCTCCATCATTATTGGAAAGAAAACAACCCCTCTGCATGCATAAGTTCAACTTTTTTCAATTCGCCTGAAACAAATGAAGGAATAGCGTTGACCTAGCTTTAGGACATAAGGGAATATCATGACACTTTACATGAGGTATCCCATATACTCTTTACTACCCCAACAGAAATTTTGTCACCATTGCCATCTCCATCAAGGAATAGCATCTTACTCGAAAAGGAGGGAAGGGATCTCACATGGGAAGACAAAGACTAATCAATCTTTGTGCATGAGCATATTTTTCCATATACTAAAGCCCTCATATCTGAGTTAAGCAGCTGTATGACAAAGCACCTTGTCACAAGCTGAACTGGCCTTTTAAGGGGCTTTGGGCTACATCTGTGCCAGTGTTAGCTTGCCCCAGGTAGAAGAAATAAGTGACAAAAGATCAAGTGGCTAAGAGTAGGCCTGTGGTGAGAAGAGGAGCAGCTTGTAGTACAGTGAGGGAGGGGTAGAAGTGGGGATGGGGGCTCAAAGGGAGAGGGACTCCAAGGACAGGAGACCTGGGAATTGATTCTTTATAAAGAGACAGAGAGCAGCCAGGAGGGCTGGGAATACAGGAAGAGACAGCAGGAAGATGACAAGGCAGTTTTGGACTGTAGAGGGCAAATAGCCTCATTGTTCCAACCCTGATAACCCACAGTAGAGGGTGGACATGGACTCCCTATATGCTGCCACTTGGTGAGGAGGAGCAGCGACCCCTGGAAACAAAGTGTGGATGGAGGGACTGACTAAAGCCCAACAGAGGTAGAAGCTGAGCTCAGAAGAAGGGCAGCAATGGAAGATTTGTGTTTGTTTTGAGCTACAGGGCTAGATCACTGCGGCCACCTGATGACACTGGGAATCAGGAATTCTAGGAACTAGTGAATGACAAACTGAAGAAAAACTGAGGCAGAGGCAGGATCTGACACTAGGTTCAGAGGGGCCTTGCTACTCTCCTCCATATTAGCATTTCTCCTTGAAGCATCCAAAATTGAAACTCATACATCATCTTCCATTGTGTGGTCTCTAGAGGTATAGGCACAGCAAACCTTACTCCGAATTGGAAATCAACGTCTCATCTTGTCATCCACAAAGACAAATCCAGAGAAATCTTACCCTTCATCTCACCGGTTCTGGACATTGACAAAATAACTATATGCTGTAGTCCCTTTCCCAAAAAGATAGCATTTCCCATGTGTCTGTTTAAGTATTTAGCACAAAGGGACTGGACCAACTTAAGACCTCTAGGCTGCCCAAAATATTAATAAGTAACAGTGACTATATCAGGAGGAAGGGGCACTTAGAAGTCTAGGCTCGTAGACTCCACTCAGCACCATCACAATAAAATTAATTTAAAAAAACCAAGAACTTGACTTGCTTCTACGATTACTTTTGTGACATTCCAACTTCCGTTTGAACCCAGGATGCTTCCCCTTTTTACTTCCACTTTTGCAACAGCTTCATGCCTCCCTTTCCAAATGAATCTCCTTGGATAATTTACAATCCCCTTGTTGTACTGTCTCCCCTGAATCAGACCATAAAAAGAGAAAACTCCTAACCCTGTTCCAAATCAGATTTTTCCAGAGGTATTTTTAATAATTCCTGCTAACACATTTTTCCTCCTCTGATTCTGTAGTATGAAGGTAGGAGAGCCTACCCGACACATTAACTCATCTTGTTTCCTTCCTGGACATCATCTATTTTTTCTATCTTGTCTTCAAAACACAGGCACATTAATCGGTGGCTCCTTCATGGCATCTAAATGCCTTACATAAAGCAACATCAAATTAACGTTAGCTGCAGTGATAGAACTCTCAACTGCCTCAGCCCCTTGTTCTCCTAAGCAAGTCACGTGGCCATGGCCCTAACCTATCCCTTCCACCAAAGCTCCAAACCTGTTGTAGGGTGCAGAAGCCAGAGGAAACTTCTTTTATTCCTAGCACCTCTTCTTCCAAGTGAAAATTTTTTATTTCAGGGCAAATTTCGTTTTATTTCAGGTAATTCTTCAAGCAATGTAGTTGCATTTTTGTACTCTCCTTCCAACCATGCCAAGTCACTAAGGCACTGCACAGATAATTAAGATATAATAAGAATAAACTAAAAGAATTACACTATTGGGTTTAGTGTGCAGGTGCTGAAGGTTGTTGATGGTCTGTGACATACAGAAGGACCAATTAGAAGTTCGGGTGTTCCCTTCTGGCCTTAAACTCTATGACGCTAAAAAGCCAAACATGGGCAATCATTTTTCAAGACATGCTTACCCATATTAATGTCTTTTCATCTACTCATTTTAAATAATAGCAGGAAATAGCCACCATACCATTCAGCAAACTTTGCCTCCCATATGAATGAACAATGAGACCACTGGTGACACTTTTCCAAAGTCTCTAATCTCATCCCCCTTTTTATCCTCTCATTATATTATGGCCTAATTCAAAACCAATTGAAGTCAATTGCAGTCTTTTTCTCACTTACTTCAGTGGGCTTTGGAAAAGGTCCATAATGCTCCCACTGAATCTTATATGACAACTTGGGATCTACTAACCTACCTATTTTGACTACCTCAAATCCTTCTTTAAAATGCACTTTTTCCACAAAACTGTCCAATAATAATCCCCCCAAAAGAAGAAAAAGGTACATAATAGAAAATTATATTTTAAAGAATCACACAATTTTAGATTTCATCTCAATTTTCTCATCTGGTGCACTGCACTTTTGGCCTTTTCTGTTTAACTTCATGGAGCAATGATGAAAAAGGCATTTGAGAGGATGGAATGGATTTAGCTACTGTATTTCAATGCTCTTGATTCCCCTTTTCTTTAGTCCCAACCACTTTAACAATGCAAAGTTATAAATGGGAGTTTTCCCTGATTAAAGGCCATCAAATTTGGCCCTTGATTTAAATTTCTCACTGGCTATATTTTACATAGGTTAAATGCAAAAACATTTTCATTATAAAGTGGTATTAATTATAAGCAACATGAAAATATTAATGTACAGAACGCTCTCCTGCATAATATTTTTGGGGTACATAGGTTAGACATTTTAAAAAGTGAGACTTCAAATGTGTATGCCTAGCATTTGCAGATACATTCATTTGGATTAAAATGACAGTCACCAATATTCATACTACAGGAAATAAGATGACTTCCAACTAGGATCAGGTAGAATGTTTACTTTATAGAATTATGTGCATCATGTTTTTTGTATTTCTTTTTTTCATACCTTCTCTTAAAAATCCAATATTAATAACTGTTGGAGAGAGCAGAGCATAACAGACTTAAAGGACAGGTGGTCTCTCCAAAAGGGTAATTTGTATGTTCTTAATTAGAGCTGCCATTGATCTATTCTCTCCCTAGAACTGCTAACCTTCACAGAGCTAGATTCATTTCAGCAGACACAAGAAGTGTGCAATGCACCTCTATATGCCCCAAAAGGCCCACTGTGCCCAGTGAAGATTCACTTGCAGCACCCCCACCAGCTCCACTAAGCTACATAGATGGCTACAGTGAGGATGCACTGAATCAACATGTGGTCCTGTCCATGCCTCTTTCCAAGAACATGGTTACATTGTTCCTTTGGCATTTTTTTTTAAACTAAGAAGGACCATGTACCAGCATAAATCAGGAATGAATGTAGCCTAGAACCTAAATTTGTGTGGGCTCCAATAGGCCATAAAGCTATCATATTTATATTACTCAAGCAAATTCTAGTATAGAGTTTGCTAGATTGTAATTAGGCTAGAACTTGAATATCAATTCTGTTCCCAAGATAAACATAATCTGAATTATTTTTTGCACTGTTCATGTTATACTCTCAGGCATTCCCTTCCCACCCCCTCCTGGCCCTGAGCAAATCTTTCCTTTGAGACCTGCAACAGTGATGACTTTATTTTGAAGACTTAGAAATGTCAGAAGTCCTTTCAATTCCACTTATCAAAAATAAGTTCATAGGCCTTCTCCTCAGAAGGATATTTACATAAATGTAATTCAGTTGCTAGAATTGAACGTTTGTCATTTATTGTTTGAAAATATCACAAATCATGATGCAATTGCCCACGGCTGGCCATTGCGATCTATGAAACCCATTGCCAAAATCTGTTCATTTTTGGAAAAACTGCAAGACAGTTCATGACTGTGGCGGTCAGTGCCATTGGGGCAGCCCCTAATGTCACAAAGGTTGCTGCAAGCTCCCTACCAGCCACCTGCCTGCAACTGAGCAGCTAGTATGACCTCTGGCACAAGGAACTATAGCTCAACAGCGTGTTTATGGTCTGTGCTATACCAGATGTCAGACTAGATAATCATAATGGTCCCTTCTGGGCTTAAAATGTGTGAAGCTAAATCTATGAGAGGCTGCCTTATCTAATGGATTAAGCACAGGACCAAGACCAAGAGACTCCTGCGTTCTAATGGCAGCTTTGACAATGACTCAGTCTGTGGCCTTAGTTGAGTCACTTAACCTTTCTTAGTTTTCCATCTATAAAACAGAAATGATTACCTCACATTGACATTGTTATTGATTAATTATGTGTTTGAGTGTCATGAATATTCAGGATATCTGACAAAGACATTCAGTTCAACAACCACATTTAAACAAATGTTGCAGAATATTTGCATAAAGCAAATTTCAGGTTAGTAATCATAAATATTTGCACCAAAAACCTGATTCTGAGAGCTCTGCTCATCCAATTAAGGAACAGAAAATAAACATCTTACATAGTTTTGTTACTTGGTTTTTCCTTTAATAATTTAAAAATTAAAATTTTATTTTTAAAAAACGGAAGTTAAGACCATTAATTAAAAGTGCGGACTAAAGCCTTTGAGTACATAAAATATTAGGGTCCGTTTGAGTTTGTATTTACCTTATAATATTGTCTATTTTGCATGATTGGTAGTTACTTTCATAAAAACTGATTTAAAAACTTATATAGACACTGGATATGCTGCTACTAGATAGTGCAAATTATATTTGGAGCCATGATCTCAAAGGGTTACTAAATTTGCTCCAGCAATTTTTTTGTGTAGAGCCTTCCATATCTGTATTCAGAATGACCATTTGTGCACATAAATTTGACATTTGATTTGCAAAATTTTGCAAACATTTCAGGAATAAATTCAAATGATGTTTTTTTTAAAAAACATGGCCTTAAAAATTTACAGTTAAAAAAAGACTATCTGCACTCCACATTCTTGAAATTTTATCATCTTGATTCTGATCCTACTTTCAATTAAATCAATCAAAATTTTAACATTGAATTTACTGGGAACAGAATTGAGTGTCTTATATAAAACTTTGAAAAAATATTAAAAATGGTTCACTCAAACTGCGTTTTCTTTCTGTTCTCTGAAGAAGCTCAGTGCTATCTATGACAGTAAATCCAACTATTGTAAAGACTTTAATAAAATATCCCTTTTATACCGAGCTCTATCTTGAAATCTCAGAACCTAAAACACACTAACAATCAACTGATAATGAGGTCAGAAATACAAGTAAATTTACTTCTAATGAAGTCTGGAGACACAGTAATCAAAGTGTTAAAAATTCATTTCATGCATATCTCATTTGCCTCTTAGCTGATATTTATCACATAATACTGTGAGAAAGTAGAGGTCTAAGATGCTCCAGATAAATGGCTCAATTAATTGTACAGAGGTAGCCCTCTTTGAGCTGAACCAGAGCTGTGAGCTCTTTATTAAAAGCACTATTCTGTAGCCCATAACCTTGTTCCTTGACTCCTCTCTAGTTTCCAATTTAAACAAGTCCCCATGCGGCCTGCTCTAAAGGGCTTTGTCTCCCTGTCATTGTTAAGAGAGCCGAGGCATCCTGGAAGTGTGAAATCAGACCTCATGAGCTGAACGGTTCCCCAGGGAACGCTGGACTGAGCAGAAGGTCAAAGTCATGGGCTGGACCATCTGAAAGCGTCTGATCACCAGTCTGTGTCACAGCAAGTGGGGTGGGGGGAGCTAGGAGACTGGAATTGAACACATCTTAATTAAAGCCCACAGACAGCAAAACAAACTGTTTTCTAGGCAGGCTGTCAAATGGAGCTTAGATTTAGCACTACTAATGAATCTGAGTTGCTAACTCTTATTTCTTAAGATAATAAGAGTCTCAGAGAAGTTGATAAAAATGGGGGCATATCTTTTTCCTCTGTTTTCTTCCTTAAATAATCTGCCATCGATAATAAGGCAGCTTTTTCAAAAGAAAAGCACGAACATGTCTACCTTAATAAAGGAGTAGCAAACACCATCTTATTAAACCAGTACGTTTTTCACTCCAGAGGGCTAAGCCTTCTATATATGTAACCTTGTTGCAGAAAGTAGAAACCATTTACGTGACTATTGCTTTAACTGATATTGTATTTCATTTTAAAAAGTGCCTACTGCTTTCTGAAATATATTTGGGTTAGGTACACATAAAATATATTAATTTGAGAGATCAACTTACATGATGATTCCATTACGCATTACCTTTCACTATATTGCCAGTATATATCTTCATTTAAAAGGGCTTAATTGTATATATCACAAATGGCTTGCTTCTCCGAGGAGACTTTGATCCTTTCTGGGGAATCACAAGCTAGCTGAAGGTAAAATGGCGGAAAGGGATGAGAACTTTTTCTTTTTTTGTTGAGGACTTGGGGTAGAAAAATCAATCGCAACCCTGCAATAACCCACCCCCAAGCGCTGAATAAGTAATGTTCAGTAGGGGATTTAAATGAAAATGTCTAAGGCAGAAAAGAAAAACCAAACAGAGTATTTTGTTCTATTCCATTTGGTCAAATTAGAATTCCAAAAATCTATTTTGTAATATTTTTCAGGTGAATGCCCTTTGCTCCACCACATTTCCCAACTTAATAAAAGTTGACATTGGTGAAGGCCCTAATATTTTTGGCCTCAGGCAGGAATTCCATGACCACATTTGAGATACACTGCTCTGTATTTTTGTCCGGTGCAAGGAAGTATATTCTTACAGTAGGTCAGTTCCTTTAGAGACCAATCCTACAACATGCTCAGCACTCTCCATTCCCATTGAAATCAAGCTGGGGTGCTGAGCACTCAACACCTCCGAGGATTATGCCCTTTTCATGTGTTCCTATAAATGGGTTCACCAAATAGTACTTTTCAATACGTCTCAAGCCTAGTTATAGCACACTTAACAGTGACCAATTTTCAAAACTGTAGCACCCAGTTTCTCAGGCTGTGAAAGCCTGCCCACAACTTGACTGAAATTTCAATCCACTCTCGTGTCTTGTTCAATGCATGTGTATGTGTGGGAGTTGTAAACGGAGGCCTTAACCACCCAGTTAATCTCTTTTTTTAATCTGTATTAACTTTAATGATTTGAAGTGCACTGTCCAACACTAGGCTATTGAGCCTAAAGAAAAAACTACCCTCTACTATCAACAGTTTATTAGGGGCTTAACTGAAGTGACCTACTGTAGTAGTATTCAGCTGAACAAGGCTATGGGCTTTTTGTGGAAAGGAAAAGAATTGAGGGTTTCATTAAAAAGTAATTTGTGCTTTTTACTCCCTCATTCAATGGGACTCTCAATTGCTCTTTATTCACACAGAGTTAATACAGTATTACAGTGCTTCTCAATGAATGTATAGTAACAAAAGAAAAATTTTACATTTTGAAAGGAAAAAATTCTTTCTTACTGTAGTAAGATTGATGACTACTTAAAAGATTACAGAAATCTTTCCCACTCTGTGCTTATGCTTAATGATGGAATATTATGATTTTTTAACTATTCAGCCTAAACTAATGAATTTTGACTTATTACTTTATATTAAAAAATGCCTGAAAGTGAAATGGGATATTTTCAGCCTACAAAAAGGGAGCAAATCAAACAGGTACTGTACAGGAGTTTCTGTGTGTTGCTGCTTAGACTCAGGAGAAAAATCCATAAGATTAAATCAGAAAAAAAGGATGTATTATTATTATTTGTATTATTATAGATAAAAATGAAGATTAGCATCCTGATCCATATTCATATGAGCAATTCTTAATCACACATGTAGCGTTGTTGATGTCAGCTGGTCTATTCATATCAGTAAGGATTACTCACTTAAGTAAGAGTTGGAGGATGAGGTCCTAAATGCTATTTACAAGACACTTTACTGGAGGTGTACGTGGGATGAACATACGATGAATAATTAAAGACCAAACAATCAGCAAATAAATCATCAGTTATTTCTAAACATATATTATTCAAATTCAAAATTTAATCTGAAGGTAGATCAGATACATCATTCTAAAGGTCATTACACAAAACAGGTGTAAATTACAGCATTTCTTAATAAACCTTTTGGTTGCCTTTCAAACTGATGGCATTTTTTTCCCCAAAAGGTGCAATAATTTATACAAAATTTGAAATACATAGCTCTTTACAAACACCTATATTATATAAATAATTGTTCTGGCTATTCCTGGTGGACAAAATATTTAGGACACATAGGAATGGGGAGGATATCAAATATTCCTTCCACTTGCTAACCGACAGTCATTCTGAATGTACAGAGTCTGAAAAGAGTTTTGGTGGTTATGCACATCTCTAATTGAATCAAATGTATTTCCAAAAACTTCTGCAACTGGCACAAATGACATGTTGATCAGGAAAAATCCAAGACTGAACAAGGTCAGAGACTGAATTATCCCATTCCCCCGAATAACTTAATCTCCCTCTCTGTTCAGACCACATTGGATTATAAGGTCAAAGCAGAGTGAGGAACCTTTAGAAGTGTTTCTCCAATCTCTGCCCAAGAAAGAATCTGTTATTTTATGTTCCACCAACTGGATGACCTGTTTCAGCAATAAAATTTTTGTCCTGTTAGATCGTCTAAGATAACAAACTATTGATATTCATGTTAATTTACACAGAACTATTAGGAAAGGAATTTTCTACCATATATCTATATTTATACCTGTGAAAGAATTTGTACTTCAAGTTCCCAAGTGGCAGCTAAGCCAACTAGGTTAATGTAGTCAGCATATTCATGAATTCTTACAGCTGCAATGGCTACTCTCTGAAAGAGGACAATTTCATCTTGTTCCATTCAGCATGTGCAGTGTGTAGGTGGGTGTACTTTTAAGAGATAACATATTTCTGAAGAAAAATGGTTACTATGACTGCAATGATTATTCTTAAATAATTTCCAAAAAGCAGAAGGCAAAATTATCCAATCAGCTAATTTTTAGTACAAGGACAAAACAAGAAGATTTAAAAACAGAATGATTTGAAAAACCTATTTTCTTCTGACTATTTTGGAAGTGGTTATTCAAGGTCCAGTCTTTTACCTATAATGGGTCATTTACATTTGTAGTGCTGATTGCAGGACACTATTTCTTTGGAAGATTTTTTTTTTATTATTTTAAACCACATACAGTGTGGCAAGCTCTTTAGCAAGTACCAAAAGATTATTTTGTTGACAGCTTTAGAGAAATATTTGAGTCTATCATATTTTGAACTGTTTTGATTCTGAGAATTTTGTATATTTGTATCCGTTAAAGAATAAAGTCCTGCACTTGTAGCTCATGAAATGTCTTTGCAGGACCTCTGATGGAGAAAAAGGTGTATTTCTCCTTTCCCATAGATACTCTATATAGGATTCTATTCACTGGTATTACAATGGCTCATAGGCCAGAATGTAAAAAGTTTTGGTTTTTTTGTCTGGGGATTTTTTGGGAATAGAAGATGGGATTATTTGCAAACTGGGCAATGAAATTCTGACACACTTATCTTCCTTAAACTTCACACCTTGTGGAAACTGATCGATTTTTAAAAAATGACCAAATCCAAGACTCTTTAATTATATGATCTACTATCACAGAAACTGAATCAGTCCTTGCCTGTGACATCAGCTGCCATCAATGCTTCTGCTCTGATGACCTTCACCTGTAGAAATCCTACATCCTTCATGTTGTGAAACATCCTCATTGTGCTCTAAACAATAATAATAAAAAGTTATTACGGGCTGTGTGGAGAGGAAAGAGGTTAATGATTTTCCCTCCCCGATCCAAAATTCATTAAATACAATGCTATGTTTCAAACGATTGCCTTCTTAATTTTTAACTTCAATAGGAACTTACTGTTATCAGTCTCTGTTTCAATACATTCCATTACCCAATCATTATAAGATAAACATGGAAGAGCAGGTCAGGATAAAATATATTAATAAGAAATTAATGCTACCATATTACTATCCTAATAGTAGATATTTGAGCTATTAACTACAAAGTTTTAAATTTTTATATCCTCTTTAGCATAACAAAATATAAAAAAATAAAAATGATCCAATATACAATAGTTCCTCTTGCACATGAGAATCATACTTATGTTTTCCTTGTTATAGCTTGTGCAAGACAATTTCATGTGTGATTAAGGGCCAATTTTTTTTCCCCTTGAGGAATATATGCAACTACCACTGTGCTTAACAGGAGTGACACATGCAAAGAGAGAACAAGAGACTGAAAGATGGCTCTCAGTACATTACAAGGAACTCTCATAATAAATCTCTTTTCCCCCACCCCCAAGGTTTATGTATAATTTAGACACATTTTATAAAAAGAAGGAAAAAAACTGGAATAGAGTATTAGCTTTTATTCATGATAAGCAATCTTTTTGGAATTCTCTGTTAGACAACTATTTAGAAACAGTATTTTGTTGTGTTTTTAAATAACAAAGTAACAGCATGGTATTACAGTAACTGAGTGCAATAGGCAAGAAACATTTTTTATAAAGCCTGAATGCAGTGGCCAGTTCCACAGATGCAGTTTTAACCCCACAGTTAATTGAGAGGACCACTGCTAGCATTTATATGTTATACATCTAAATCAGGATCTCAAAAACTGGGAAACTAAAATTAGGCTTCCAAGTCCAGATTTAGACACCTAGGGATGTGGTTTGATTTTCAGAAGTGTTTGAAAATCTTGGCTGTAAAGGTTATCATTTGTGTACAAAGTCACTCATCAACGCAACACTTGGAGCCATTTTTTTTAAGGCCCAACAGTTTTATGCCTATGGCCTTATTCTATTATTGTGACACAGATAAAGAATGTGAAACCTCTTACTTATGTCTGAATATTTATAACAATGTTTTGGTTTGTAGGTCATGCAAGCATCAACAGAGACACTGAGTCAAGGATTTTGAATTCTATTACATGGGTAAAACTGACTATTATGGAAAATTTGAGTTTGATGTGAGTAAACTAACATTGCTATTCTACATGTTAAAGGTGTAGATTGAATATAATCTTAAATGTTATGCTGCTTGAAAAGTATATTATATTTATGCATAGCAAACTTAGCCATTAAAATGTTAGGAGTATAAAATGCATCCTTGTCTTTTATTAATAAGAAAATTTTGACAGTCAAATCATACTCTGACATTAATTTTATAAGTCCCATCTGACTGTTTATTGTTTACAGTGAAGGTTTGACCTTGGTATACTGAGCTGAGGAAATGCAGTTATGTGTAATCTCATATGCTTTACTTTTTTCATATATGAAGAGTGTTTATCTCAAGGATTATGTTTTAATCTTTTTAAACATTTGTTTATCTTCAGAAATCTGTTTAAAATAGACAGATGACAAACTTTAATCAAAATATACTTCACCCTCTATTTATGTGCTTGCAAATTGAGGGTGGTGGAGGTGATGTTACAGATAGTGATGTTATAATTCAAATGTTTGTTGGCACAGTCTGTCATTTATTACAATAATGATCAAGTTTTGGAAGCTTCTTATCAGGGCTGGTACCATAACACAAATTATTTCCCTCTTCTAATTCAGTGTGGAAAGGGAAGAGATTTACAAAAAGGTTTCTGCACCATCTTTTTTTGAAGCTACTTAACCCAAGTTTCATGGCGGCTAAAACAAACAAAAAACAATAAACCTTCCCAAACCCCCCAAAACACATACAACATTGGTAAGCTCATTCTGCAAAGAGGCAACATTGCTATATTTCACACTCAATACCTGATACCCATCTTCAGACTCTGCAGAATAATTATTGTTTGAAATTTTAGTTTCAGCAAGTCAGCTGATTTAGAGTCATTTATTGCATATTCCGACAGACTGGGCCCCTGACATATGGTACAATATTATTGTAGGGACGCTATGAAATATGAATTATTTTAATACATTACTTTAAATATGTAACTTTAAGTAATGGTTTACCAAAAGATATTCTATCTTCTTATTTATGATTATTGTTGAAGGCCTCAAAACCTGGATGGTTTCTGAAGCCTGAAATTTCCATAGCAGAGGAATCTATGATTTGCTGTGAATCCTTTCAGCCCTCAATAGATGGGAAAAGATTGAAATGCTCTGGAGATGAGTCCTCTTTATTTTTTTAATGAAAGGCTGTATAATATATTTTCTGTATGGCTGCAGCAGCTGTCAGCGAGAGCATCTCAGTTCAGCTCTATTATGGGAGAAGCAATACCCCATCCTATGGCATCGAGATACACTGAGGGGCCAGTACTGATTGACAGCTTGTCACCGTGACGTCTTATTCCATCTCTGTTATGGAGAAAATTAATGTCACACCACCAGCCTTATGACTCGCTGTCATCTTAGAACCGCTCACCTTTTATCAATGCTCTAAATAACATTTCAAGCCCATCGTCTCGCGGTGGACAATCCGGTCAAGGGACATTAAATCGGATGACTGTGAAATGTCATAATAAAAATGGAATGCTAACAACTTCTTCTCTAAACTAGCTCCTCTGGTTTTTAAACTGTGACAAGGGGGACCAGAGGTTCAGCACACCCGTTCTGAAAAGGTCATACAATCTCTCTTGGTCTGTACCCATTACTGCGCTCCTCCCCCAAACCCAAAAGGAATTAATCTTCTCAGACAATTGTGGTAAAATAACGGTTCAAACAGTAATGTCTGTTTAATTTGTAGGGCTCTGATGTTCAGCTACAAATGGTTAAATGACAGTAATAGAGTCATTTTCCAAGGCTACTTGATCTGATGCCAGGGTCAGCTCATGGACTGCTTTTGACCACAAGAATGGGTGCAAAATACATTTCAAATGGCAACTAGATTCTTTTAGAAAGCAAAAAATAAAAAACCCTAAAATAAAGACACCAAATGATATAGCGCATCTCACTAATTGCATAGTACAGGTTTATTACATCTCTGTCCTTTAAGGCAGACACAAACACTGAAGATAAGCAGACAGCTAAGGAAAGAAAATTTGAATTCTGTAAATACTGTATTGTAAGTCTTTGTCCTCTATTTCTGCTGCTATTTATGGGTCACTTTAGTGAATAAAGTATTGCAATTTCTCAGCAGGCATTCCAATGTTAAAATCTGGAACATATGTAATTGTAAACCTTATTTTTCTACCACATATCAAATAAAATACATCCTTCAAACAATGCTTATTTGTTTTCTTAAGCTTCATATGCACACGATTGTGCATATGGAAAACATATTTACAGTTTTGAAAAATGAAGATTTGTATATAAGAACATGTCAGAATAAGAAATCATTTGAGCATTCTTTTACCACATAAATAATGCTATGTGTTTAATTTATGAAGCAAAAAGGGAATTTAAGAAAGCTATGTAAAAATATGAGGCAATAATATTTTTCTATACTGCTGCTAAACTATGAAAACTATTAGTATCAGTAAACTTGTACCATACTACCACAATAATCCACAAAAATATGGTATTTTTACACTTGATAACAAAATGTATGTAACTATAAAATTAATCTATCAGAATGCATTATATTTATAAAGATCTATTCTGACAACAGACTCTGTATTGGTGGATACCAAAATCTGAAATAATTACATAATTGTAATTATTTTTCAGAGATTGTGCACAATACCTTAGCTCTTAGCTGGGTTAGAAAATATAATGTTTAGCCTTGCTAAGTCACCTCTATTAAACTGTGTTTATGATAACACTATTGGTGTATGAGTTGTACAAGCATTAGCAGACAGCTGATGCAGTGGAGATAGCCAGAATAAATTTGCTGAAGCGCACATCCTGCTAATCTGTTTGAAGAATATTGTACAGCATTAGTACTAGCACTTCATGTTATCTGCACAGCCTGATAAGGTACATCTTTATTAAATTCAGTTATTGAAAGGATGTCAGTCAGGGAATAGGAATATTTTAAAATCTAAAAAAAAAAAAATTAAGTAGCTCTTTGTTAGTCAGAGCTTGGTTTAATGGCTGAGTGTCTAGAGAAGCCTTCTAAACACCTGGCAGCATTGTACAATAAAAGCTTTGTAATTTTAAGTGGAAATAGCTTTTTTTTTTTTTTTAATTCTTCATATGTAGAAAGACAGTTACTTTTAGTGATTTAGGTATTAATAAGTGCTGGAGTAAGAGCTCCCCTCTCTGTTGCTTTGATAAAACTACACAGATTCTGCACCATGTGAGGATGCTGGGAAATAAAATAATTTGTTTCAGAATATTCTGAAATGGAAAGATGGTTTAACATCATTATTTTAATGACACAAACCACTGCTCCAAACTCTAACATTTAGTCAAAAAATAAGAAGTCATCTTGCTTTCAAGTATGCTGTATAACAACTGCAAAACCTTTGAAAAGGATATGGGTACTGAAATGAATAGTTTCTGTTGTAAAGATTCTCTGAAATACTGTAAAACTGCTAAATAACATCTTAAATTATACTGTACTTGGAAACAAAAATAATAAAAATTACATAAAGTAGTTAAATTAACTATTTAAATGACACATGGTCAAATACAGTAGCTGAATATTCATGTACACAACATTTATAGAAAGGTAAATTTTAGGGCTCTGATGATGTTATCTAGATATTTAAGTCAATTACTACTAGTACTAATTATTAGCTTAAATCAGCACCATTGATTACATAGTAGATATGTTCAGAAATTTTTTCTCATAGTAGTTAGTTAATTCTTTGCAACGTTATGTTAAAAAGGATAAGAGATAAGTGTTACATACATATCTCTTTAGTATGTCCTCTCGCTCTTTCTGGTCCTCCAAGGAGTTGACAGAGAGGTCAGAGATACTGACTGCAGCTGATGCTGTCAGGGTGACCAGCAGTACCAACCATCCTTCTCCTTCCTCCAGCTGCAACTCCAGCTTGTGAGTTTGTTCTCTACTCAGGACCGACAGGTCAACCTGACACCTAAAAACAAACGTTTTGAATCAGTGAGTGGCTTTCTTCACAAGATCAAACAAGAGCCATATGGGCGGACCTGCACTTCACTATGCAAAAAATAAATAAGTGGAAATTCCTTCCCAGTCTGTGGAAGGATTTATCTTCAGTTTCAGCCATATCTCTTGCCTATTTTTAGCTTCAACTCATTATATTGCAGAAGCACTGTACATTTATTTTAAATATATACACTAGAGAGGGGTCAGAAAGAAAATCTACCACCAAATTAGGGTGCTAGAAATCCAGATTCAGATCCAAATTGTGAAGCTTTAGTCAGTCTCGTATGTACAAATAAAATAAAAGAATTAAGTGTGCCTTTTTAAATCTTTGAACACTAAAACTAATACCAGTCATGCTTTGTTAAAAAAATTCTTCATTAAAGGATTGACTATGACAGCAGATAACATGCCTGGACATGGGAGTAAGGGGAAGGAGGCATCCCTCCAATGACTGCATTAAACCTCTTATGGTGGTTCTGGGTACAAGAGACAGAGCAGGAGCTGCACACACACTATACTTCCCACTGTGAGCAAGTGGACAGGAGTAGCCTCTACATGAGCCAGCCAACAATGTCTGGGCACAACTGAAATATGGTTCATCCTTAAAAGCCAGAGAGAAACAGGGAAGGAGTTGTGCACCACTACTCACACAGGGCCGTGCCTAAATGCTTAATCAAGCCTTAAAAGGAGAATAATACAGTCAATAAATATTCTACATATATATTCTAGGCCTCTTGTAATTAAAACTGTCTGGTATTTTTAATATACACCGCTACCTCAATATAACACGAATTCAGATATAAAGCAGTGCTCCCGGGGGGGAGGGGGGCTGCGCACTCCGGTGGATCAAAGCAAGTTCAATATAATGCTGTTTCACCTATAACACGGTAAGATTTGGCTCCCAAGGACAGTGTTATATCGAGGTAAAGGTGTATTAGTGTATTTTCATATATTTAATCTTTTCTGGAATGTAGGTTGTGAATTTCATATTATGTTCATTCTGAAAACTTATAGAACTGCCACATTAAAATGAACACCAATCATTAAAAGTATTACTTCAACTATTTATATCCATAACTTTTTTTCTTAAAGTTATGGCAATAAATTAACAACCCATGAAAATAAAATCCAGATAAAATAAATGGATACATTCTACTTATAGTTTTGCCATTTTATAATGTAGTTTTAACAGCAATTATTTAATCTGATAGGTCCATGTTCTATCTGGCACTCTGATTAAGCTAAACGTCTCACAAATTCTTTTCATAAAAAGGCGAACTGATTTTGAAGAGAAAGATAATGTGGTGACCACAGGGCCAATAAACTGAGAGAAAGGTGGCAGACATGAATAAATAGGCATTTAAAGACAGGAAATAGCCAATTATGAGAATAAATGTGGCCCCATAAAATGGGCACTCTGCTATCATGGACAGATTAAATTTGTTACAAGGATATTTCCCCCCTCCCTCCCATTTATTGTATATTGTTTAGCTGTTAAAATTCAACCTCTCCAAAGTTGATATACTAGTTAGATTCAATTTATTATCTTACAATGAAAAATTTTAAAACCGAGTAAAAGAACTTTCGGAGCTTGGCATTTATCTTTCATTTTGGATTTTTGTATGAAGACTAGCAAGCAGTGGAAGGAAGTGAGAGAAATAGGAATATGGAAAAGATTAAAACTACCCTGGTCAGTATAAATGCTATACATCTTCCTGTGCTATAAAGTTACAATTTTGGCTGCAATAAAGAACAACTCCTTCTTTACTATAATGAATATTGTAATTAAGTACACAGAGATCTAATATAACATCAAATGATCACTACTTTACAATGAAAGGTAACAGGTTTATTGTGATTTGGATTGCTTCTAGTATTAAAATCTGGTATTATATATTCCAGTGTAGTTATTTTGTACCCCCAACGCTCCTCCTCCAAAATAGGCAGCATACACCCTAAAGTATCCTTAAAAATGTCTCCAGTGATCAACACAGCAGTGTTGTCATGGTCAGTATTACTATAAACATGGTATTTAATTTGAATAGTTTAAATTCTGCCAACAGGGTCAGTAAGAGAGAGTCACTAGGACTTAATGCTATCAGTAATCCAACTGTAATCCAAAATAGACTAGTCATTTTAGAGTCTTAGCCAGAAAAAATAAAAGGAGAAATTGATGAGTCTTGGTATACACACACATACAGATCTATTCATCCACTAGTCTGTCTGTGTTATAAATGCAAATAAAGAACCTTTGTGGAATGTTAAAGTTGAAATATCAATTCCAAAAGTTATATTCTTCTCCTCCAACATTAACATGCCATTCCACATATCAGTTGCTATTTTTGGTATATGTTAAAAGGGACACCATCAACCTGAACATCAAAACTCTATTCAAAATGGCTGTATTCACAATTCTACAGTTACGCACAACATCTAATATTACTTTAACTAAGTCAACTGGAAAACATTTCTCTACTTCAGCTGGTTTATTCTACATATTCAACAGCAGTGCATAAACAGTCAATGTTTTGTTGATAGCCAGTTGCCCTTGATGCGTCATAGATTATCACCACCAATCTGGGCAAAATGTATATGCATACTCCTTCCCAGGACCTGTAAGGGGGTGCTTTCCAGTAACATAGCAGCAGAGCTACTGCTCTTTCTGAGTTCTGGGGCCCAGAGTATGTCTCTCCTTTTGACGCTCCTAGGACCTCTTGCATAGAGCAACAGCAGCAAGGGGTGCGCATCAGAAGAATCCTCTTTCCTCTCAGGAATCACACTAAGGGCGAGGGATTGTTTGTTACCTGGGGGCTGGAGCTCAGTGATGATCCATGGGAGCTTTTTCTTTCTTTCTACAGCTAGTCAGAAATAGGGGACTTTTTCTGATCTAGACCATCCCTGACAGATGTTTGTCCAACCTATTCTTAAACCTCCAGTGCTAGGGATTCCATAACTTCCCCGGCAGCCTAATCCAGAGTTTAACTATCCTTATATTTAGGAAAACGTTCTCATATCTCCCATATCACTAAATCTCCCCTCTTGCAGATTAAGCCTATTACTTCTTATCCAGCCTTCAGTGGACAATGAGAACAATTGATCACAGTCCTCTAAACATATTTGAAGACCTATCAGGTCCCACCTCAAGACTTCTTTCCTCAAAACTAAACATGTCTGTAACAATCTTGGGGTTAATTAAATAACAAACCAGTGAATGAGAAAGGAAAATAACTTTAAATAAATAACTTTAATAAAACAAACTGGAGAGTTTCTGCAGTGAGTTGCTACACACAGCCAGGTGGTGTTCCCAACCTGTCTCCAGGGCACATTTCCAAATTCCCACACTCACAATACTATGCCTGATGAGGGAGCATCTGCAAATCACAATCTTTCATAAATCACAATCTTCCAGCTTAGTACTAACGTGGATACGAGAACAAATGGATATAAACTGGCCGTGGGGAAGTTCAGGCTTGAAATTAGACGAAGGTTTCTGACCGTTAGAGGGGTGAAATATTGGAACGGCCTTCCGAGGGAAACGGTGGGGGCGAGGGACTTGTCTGGCTTTAAGATTAAGTTAGATAAGTTTATGGAGGGAATGGTTTAATGGTAAAACATAGTTGTCAAGGAAAACCAAGCAATGGTAGGTAAATAGCATAATGGCTAAAAGGGGTCAGGATGGAGACTCTTGCCTATATGCTCGGGGTCTTACTGATCGCCATATTTGGGGTCGGGAAGGAATTTTCCTCCAGGGCAGATTGGCTGAGCCTCTGGAGGTTTTTCGCCTTCCTCCGCAGCATGGGGCAGGGATCTCTAGCAGGAGGGTCTCTGCCGATTGAGGTCACTAATAACAGGATTGGGGACTTCAGCAGCAGAGTCCAGGGAAGGGGCGGGGATGGTTTTATGGCCTGCAGCGTGCAGGGGGTCAGACCAGATGATCATAATGGTCCCTTCTGACCTTAAAGTCTATGAATCTATGAATCTATGAATAAACATATCTCTACATCTTCCCTCTTAAAGAAAAATGAATTAACATAGCTGTTTATATACATATAAACAGGTGTGTGTGTGTGTGTAAATAAATAAAAACAGCTAACACATACTTTACATTCTCAACCCATCTAGTACATTTCCATAAACCCAATGGGTCAACTACCTAGAGAGGAGAGGTTACCAGAACATCACTCTTGAGTGAGTCTTTACCACTCACTTTCCTCAAATATCCCTTTCTCCAGGCAGGATAGCAAGTCTCTATGAGTCTTTCAAGATGTTCAATCTCCCACTCTGATCTTCTCAGTATCAGTCTTTCATTAGAGTTTGAGTTGTTCTCTTGTTCCTTGACAATTTCTCCTGTGTGTGTTGATGATAAAAGATCAGTCAGATGGGAAATGCCAGAGTCCACCTCAGTTGTCAATGTGTTGGAACTTTCTGGAATTACTCATACATCCCTTCGATTACATGAACATGTCTCCCCTTGGTCTGTCTGGACTACACAAGACCTTGGATGCAGCTGTTCTTTAATAGTACCTATTTGGCCCCAAACATTAGAGGTGTGTTAAGAGATGTGAGATCACGGGCCCTTTGTCAAAATAATATTTCTGATTTTCTTTAATCTTCCATATGGGTGCATTGTTATGAGATTTCAGCAGGTTATCAGTAATTGGTAAATTAGATCTGATCCTTCTTCCTATTAACAGCTAAGCTGGAGAAAAGCCATACTCCAGCGGTGTACTTTGGTAAATCAATAAAGATTTATACAAATCACCCCCCACGGTCAAAAGTCTTTTTCATAAGGTTCTTTACTAACCTTTCCACAAGTCCATTTGATTGGGGGTAATTTGGACTTAATGTTTTGTGATGAAAGTCCCACTCTATGGCAAATTGCCTAAAATCTGCACTGGAAAATTGTGGCCTATTATCGCTAAAGACTTCATCTGGAATTCCATGTCTAGAGAAGATTCCCTTCCTGCCAGCTATCACTGACTTACTATTAGTACTGTGCAGTGTGCTAATTTCTGGATACAGAGAATAATAATCTGTGACTATTAAATAAACCTTTGATTGCCAGGTAAATAAGTCAGTGCCTACCTTCCCATAAGGCCTTAATGGAAGTGGATGAGGTCTCAGTGGCTCTGCTTGGTGGCACAGCTTGTATTTCAAGCAGGAAAAGCAGTTTCCTACCACAGTAATGATGTGATTCATCTGTGGTCAACATAGCACCTCTCGTGCTCATTGTTTGCACTTCTCAATTCCTAAATGACCCTTGTGGATCTTCTGTAGCATTCCTTTTCAGAGGCTCATTGGAATTACAACTTCACTGCCCTTGAAAATCACCCCATCTATCACAGTAAGTTCATGTCTGCAGTCCAATACTCTCTTATACTTAGATAGCAACTGTTTATTTCGTCAGGCCAGCCTTTAATTATCACTTCTTTAAGGATTCCTAAGGATTCATCTTTCTTCGTTTCCTCTCTTATTTGTTGCAATTTCCTGTTAGCTATAGGAATTGACTTTACAATCAGACCTACATAGGCTTGCATCTCTATCTCTAAAGTCTTCTCTAGTTTTGTGGGAGCCACTTCTCTGAAAAGTGCATCTGCTGTAAACATGAAATTTACCAGGCATGTAAGTCACAACCAAATCATACTTTTTCAGCTTTATCATCTGCTAAATAACACTATTAGGGGCTTGTGGGACATTTCAACTTCCACTTTCTGTCCATAAATATACTGATTGAATCTCTCACAGCCAAACAATATTCCTAAAAACTCCTTTTAAATCTGCCGACATCTGGTTTCTGCCTCAGTCAGTGATTTGGATGTATCATGCATATGCCACTGGTTACCAACAACCCTCATGCTTCTGTGAAATCACTGCACCTAACCCAGACTGTGAAGCAACTGCTGAGATTTTAACAGGCCTTCCTGGGGCATAAAACTTCAACACTGGTTCTTGTATCAGTTGTTGTTTTAAACCTTCCCATGATTCCTCCTTCTCCTTCCATCCCAATATCATCCATTTTTATTCTCCAGGAGTTTTCTTAAAGTTGCTGCTTTGGTAGATAGATTAACCATGAATTTTACAAGATAATTAACCATTACCAGGAACCATGGACAGCTTTCTTTGACTGGGGATGTGGCATCATTTCAATGGCTGAAATCTTCTTTTTATCAAGTTTTACACCTTTATTGGAAATAATGTCCCCAACAAAAGTCAGTTCTGTAACCCCTAAAACATGTCTCCCTATTTAGTTTGAGCCATAATCTGTTCTCTGGTTGGTAGCTTGAAACATTCTCTTTTTATAGCCTTGTTGAAGGCTCTGGGATCTAAGCATATGCGTAGCTGGCCATTACTTTTCTCCACAATGACTAGGGAGTTCACCCATTCTGTTGGCTCCTCAATTTTTTGTATTAATTGCATTGATTCCATCCTTGTAAGCTCAGCCTTGAGTTTATCACAGAGTGAAAATGGCACATTTTACGTGGATGGATAACTGGAGGGACCTGCTTGTTTATCTGGATGGTCACCCTTCAAGCAACACAACCCCTGAAACAAGTCACGATATTCCTGAAAGAGTGCTTCATAGCCAGGTTCAATATGATCTTGTAGTGGGAGCATCAATTTTACCAGATTGAGATTCTCACCTCTGCCCCATGGCTGCTAAATACAATTCAAATCTGTCAATTTTTTCTAGTTCTCTGCAACATTCCCTGACAATTGCAGACAGGATGGAGGTTGAAATGCATCTATTTTTGGCTTTTTTCCCTTCTTAGGCTAATCAAGCTACTATTGTGCTCACCAAATACATGCAAAAGCCTCTGTGTCTAGTGCCACACTTGCTTCTCTGGTGCCTTCCTTTGTCTCTACTTTCAGTTGCAAACTCAGAAGTTAACTTCAAAATAACTGCAGTTTCCTTCTCATTCAGTACTTCTGACCCCATGTAATGATCTTGGGGTTGATTAAATAACAAACCAGTGAATGAGAAAGGAATGAAACTTTTAATAAAACAAACTGGAGAGCTTCTGTAGTTAGCTGCTGCACACAGCCAAGTGGGGTTCCCAACCCCTGCTTCCAGAACACATCTCCAAATTCCCACACTCAGAACACTGTTCTGTATGAGGGAGTGTCTCCAAATCACAAATCTTTCATAAACATCTCTCTACAATGTCCTGACTTTAAAAAAAAAATCTCCATCATAGGCCAGGTTTTCTAAACTTTTTATCATTTTGTTGCTCTCCTCTGGATTCTCTCCCATTTGTCCACAGCTTTTCTAAAGTGTGGTGCCCAGAATTGGACACAATACTCTAGTTGAGGCCTCACCAGTGCTAAATAAAGCGGGAAAATGATCTCATGTGATTTACATACGACACTCCTCTTAATACAGCCAAGAATGATATTAGCTTTTTTTACAACTGCATCACATTGTCGACTCATGTTCAGTTTGTGATCTAGATCCTTTTCAGCAGTACTACCACCTCATCAGTTTTTCCCCACTTTGTGGTTGTGCATTTGGTTTTTCCTTCCTAAATGAAATACTTTGCACTTATTTTTATTGCATTGCATCTTGCTGAATTGAGACCAATTCTCCAATTTGTCCAGGTCATTTGAATTGTAAGCCTCTCCTCTAAAGTGCTTGCAACCCCTTCCAGCTTGGTGTCAACTGCAAATTTTATAACCATACTCTCCACTCCATTATCCAAGTCATTAATGAAAATATTGAATAGCATTGAACCCAGGACAGACCCCTGTAGGACCCCACTAGATATGCCCTCTCCGTCTAACAGTGAACCATTGATATCTACTCTTTGAGTATGGTCTGTCAACTAGTTGTGCACCTACCCTATAGTAACGTCATCTAGACCGCATTTCCCTCATTTGCTTAGGAGAATGTCATGTGGGCTTGAGTCAAAAGCTTTACTAAAAATCAAGATATATCACATCTGCTGCTTCCCGGCTCCTTACTCCCATCCGACGGGATTGCAGGCCTAGTGAAGAAGGAAATTAGGTTGGTTTGGTAAGTTTTGTTTTTGACATCAAGAATGAGAGCTGGCTATTCCTTATAACCCTACTAGCCCTCTAGGTGCTTACAAATTGATTGTTAATAATGTGTTTCAGTATCTTTCCAAGCATCTAAGTTAGGCTGACTGGTCTATAATTCCCTGGGTCCTCTTTGTTCCCCTTTTTAAAGACAGATGTTATGTGTGCCATTCTCCAATCCTCTCGGACCTTACCTGTCCTCCATGACTTCTCAGAGATAATTACTAACATTATACTCATTATACTCTGTCACCTTCACAATAATCAGCTAATAAATCCTTATGATGATGAAAGTACTCATATCACTTCTCAGGGAATTGCTACTTTCTGTCTGCTATCTGAGGTGGGTGAAATGGAAGTGAAAATATGCCAGATCACCTTGGCAGACTTGAGAAGATTCTCATTAATGGGCATAGTTATTCTGCCCCATGTTACTGTGTGGAGATGTCCAACAGTCCACGGTGTTTCTACTGTATGATCTCAAGAAGAATATCAAGGATGTCTGTGATCCTCTTCAAGAGGTCTTAGAAGGTTTTGAACTTGTTTTGAGATATCAAAGAAGGTGAATTAACCACCATATTAGGTGACAAAAAGGAAGCCCCATAAAAGAGGCCAGAGGCTCCTGATCTGGGGAGGTGATAGTCTCCCCTGTTGAAGTACTTCTCATCCTCTACAAGTTGGGGCTGAGGAATTTGGGTAGTTGAAGGAGGCTGCAATAGCTTCCTCAGTGAAGGAAATCCTGGAAGAGACACAATAGAGGTGGTTCTCCTGCAATAAGGATTTGTGCACCATGGAGACCAATATGGTCACAGTTGTTAGGCAGACATTCGGGAGGGATGGTCCCTGGAGACCACCAGTCTCCTCTGTTGCTCAGTTTAATGCTCTTTGGACCCCCTACTGGAATCCCAATGGGTCACCCAGGGTGTAGAGGGTGGGATGTTCTGGTAAGGACAACAAGGAGAAGTAAGTCTCCTCTAGGAGTCTTATTTGGAGTACTGGGTCTGCATGGTATGAGATAAAGTGAAGCAAGACATATGGTTGCTTCAAGATGGCATCTTACAAGAGGTCCAGGACAGGAGACTCTGGTACGGACTGATGGATAATTTGGCTGATACCATGAAAGACACTGGCACCAGACCTCCAGTGCCAAGAAATCCAGTACCAGAGTGAGGGTTAATGCCAAGTAGTTGATACTCAGTACTGGAGGCAAAATTGGTAGTAACCAAAGGTCTCATTGCTGGGATTGGTGCCAGAGTGCATGGTGCTGGTGTGATACTGGAGGCAGCACAGTCCTTTTGGGATGAAGGAGCCATCAATGGCAGGTTTCTCTTTGGTGTCAGGGCACCATGGAAAGACATTGAATTGTGGGTGTTAATGGAGGAAATCCAAGGAGAAATTTTAGATGCTTCACTCAAAGGCACACTGGCTTAGACAAAGCAAAAACAAGTTTATTAACTACAAAAGACAGATTTTAAGAGGGGATCCACTGGTTCTCTGTGGGGGTGGACTGGGACCCCTGCTAGTGCTGGGGGAGGAGGGCGGGCAGTGGTGCATAGCCTAGGACCCTTGCTGCTGGGAGGGGGGTGGTTGCTGGGGCTGGTAGGCTGCCTACCTGGCACTGCATGGCTCCCAGGAAACAGTGATATGTCCCTCCCCCGGCTCCTAATGGGAGGCGCAGCCAGGCAGCTCTGTGCGCTACCTCTGTCCTGGGCAGAGGAAGCACACAGAGCCATCTGGCTGCGCCTCTGCCTAGGAGCTGAGGGAGGGACAAGTTGCTGCTTCTAGGGAGCCCCACACAGACAAGTGCCACCCACAACCCTCAGCCCCTCCCGAGCCCCAACCTCCAGCCCTGAGCGCCTTCCCACACCCAAACTCCTGCTGCTACTGGGGGAAGGAGGGCACTGTGGCCTGAGACTGTCCCAGCAGCAGCCAGTGTGTCTGGCACTGGGGATGCCTGAGCTACTCAGGCAGCCCCAGTGACAGCCGCACCAGCCGCCACAGAAGTCACAGAGGTCCCGGAAAGTCACGGAATTCGTGAATTCTGAGACCTCCTTGACAAATTTGCAGCCTTAATTATAAGTGATCATAAACAGATCAAAGCAGATTACCTAGCAAATAATCAAAACGCAAACTAAGCCTAACATACTAGATAGATTAGATATGAATTAGCAATTTCTCACCCTGGCTGATGATACAAGCAGGTTACCAGGTTTCCTTACACAGGCTAGAAATCCCTTTAACCTGGGACCAGCACTTCCCCAAGTTCAATCTCTGTTCCTCAGGTGTTTCCAGGAGTTTCCTTGTGTGGGGATTGATGATGTCACACCCCACTTTATATAGCTTTACCATATGGCGGGAACCCTTTGTTCCAAATTCAGTTCCAAGCCCAGTTTGTGGAAAAATATAGGTACCAAATTGAAGTTCAATAGCATGTGGTCTGGTCACATGACCTTGTTGAGTCATAGCAGCCATTACTTACAAGCTGGCTGAAATGTTTTCAGCAAGGCTAAGCTCTTCCATAGGCCATGGTCTTTGCTGATCGGCCATCATCAATGTTTAGCTTCTTCATTGCTGTACCTGAAAGGCAGCTGTGGGTGTTCCCAGAGTAATCACATTTGAAATATAGATACCTGGGAAATATTCATAACTTCAGATACAAAAATGATACATATATACAACTGGGATAATCATATTCAGCAAATCATAACTTTTCCATAGACAACTGACACGATGTATCTTGTACAAAATGGGTCATAATTATATCATAATCCTACAACTATGAAGTACATGCGGTGTAGTGTTACATCATATGTCTTTCTCTGACAGGTTAGAAGAGCCCTTTAGTACCCTAGTATTGTCTTCCCACGAAGGTGTTTATACAACACAATCAAGTCATGTCTACATTTACTTTTTGATAGGTTAAATAGAGTGATCTCCTTCAGTCTCTCACCGTAAGACATTTTCTCCAGCCCCAAAATCATTTCTGCAGTTCCTTGCTGCACTTCTCCTTTTTTTCCTCACAGCTCTTAAGTATTGATTGGACTACACATGCACCATCCCCACAAAGAGATTGAGAATGTTCTATTCTGAGGCTGCAGAGGCTGAACAGGACTGTCCCTGCAGTTGCTGCTCCAGGCTGCTGTGGTATCAGGCAGAAGAACTAAGAGCAGGGAGATTGTCCCTCCTATGCTCCCCTTACTGTGAACCAAGAAGTAAGTAGCCTGACTTAGAATGCAGATGGGTGAGAAGGAGAAGGGGAGGTGGGACAGTAACTGGATGAGCACGTGGTGTGGGGGGTGGTGGGAAGTAGTGAGAGACAGAAGCTGGGAGGGTGGCAGCAAACGGGGAGGGATACAAGGGCCAGGGGCAGGCAGGATTGGATATCAGCAGAGGTGTGCAAATCCTGGAGGGTATATTGATGCAGCTGAGGAGGGGAAGGATAGGAGCAGAGGGGGAAAGGGGCAGGAGCCTGGAGGTGGGGGAGGATAGGAAGAGAGGAGGATACAGACAGGCTTGGGGAAAGACAGGGAGCAGAAGAGCGTAAAACCACTAGAGCTGTGCTCATGGTTACAGTGCTGCTTGTACATCTGTCCCCTTTCTGCTCTCTGGATGTGGATGTGAAGGGGAGGTGTTAGGCCTTTTGCAAGTCTCTCACTCTTAGTCCAGGATCTGGGTCCAGCGCCCTATCTATGCCCACTTCTTGTTCCAGTGCAGGTCCAACTGGACACCTGCATCTCTTTCCTTGGGGAGTCTATGACTAGCACCATACAGTGACAAACATCCTTCTTAAAACAAGCAGGTTCATTTCGCAAGTGGAACCAAACATTAGAGAAAATGATTTTACAATTTACCAGCATTACCATACCGGTATAAAGCCCTGTGTAGACACTCATTCGTAGTACCAGTGTCCCTTTTTTAGGTTTAGATTGTATCAGTATAGTAAAGCTGGTAAATTCCCATGGATGGACTTCCCTCTTGAGCTACAGGAAAAGAACTGACCCTGCTTACATTCTTTTAGCAAGCCCAGGAGCTCTTGGGACCCAGCCTGGACTCAGTTTGCTGTTCAAAGAATGTGTGTCCCAGTCTGCCTCCCCCTGGTTCTCAAAGTCCATCTTCCCTGTGTGAGCTTGAGCCTAATTTCCTCACAAAGGAACCTCATCCTCACATAACTCTTCATAATCTTCTTCCACCTAATATCTCTGCTCTCATTTCCCCCACTCGCTGTTGTGTTCCTGACACCTATGCCAGTCTTTTCATTTTTATTCCCCTTAGCTTAATGCAGTGGAGTAATTTTGACCCCATCCCCCCAAAAAAAATTTGGTAGAGAAAGGGACAAAAGAAGCTGTCTCTACAAACTTAATGAATAGCTACCGTTGCAGATTTGTGAGCCAAAATATAATCTAGTTCACTATTTTTTGTCTTGCAACTTTAGTGGCTCTTTAGCTTTCACAGTATAAACTATGTATATGATTTGGAATATCTTGAAGGCCAAATCCTGAGAGTTGCTGAGTACATGAAATCAGTGGGAGATGTAGGTGCATCTTAGAGAACTGATGCAAAGATTAGTAGCACTGTTCAATTAAAAAAAAAGAAAACTGAGATATAAATGTTTTATATACAAAATCCCACCTCTTCAGTTTAGAGATTCCTGACAAGTATACCACTGTGCTTTCAGATTAATAATGCAACAGTACAGTTCTCATTCTGCTTTTAGTCATGTGTGTGCTAACAGAACCTCTATAGCTTACTTACTGCGAAAAAGATTATGTAAACAAACCATAACGGACTGGGTGTCAAAAATTGAAAAATAAATAACTAATTTTCCAATGTTTTTAACCTTATGTTTTCATGACATTCGTTTTAGCAAGAAGTGAAGTCAAAGAAATATGTAGAATACACACATAAAATTTTAATGATATTCAGAGACAAAAATAGGAAAAAGGAAACTTTTCCCAACAAATATAAACAATATGTAGAGTAATGAATATACAACACAAGGTGTTCCACTCACAGCTTGCATCAATTTTGGAAGGTAGTGAAGACTCACAGATACTGATGAAAATACGCAAACACGCTATTACTATTAACTAGATAGATAGATAGATAGATAGATAGATAGATATAGTCAAGAGTAATCCCCTAGCATAAATTGTGAGCAAAAATCAATGTCATTTTGAAGATAAACATGCATTTTCCCACTAATAAATAATGTTATAAGTCCTGCTGTATTGGATTGCAAATAACTTCAGCTGAATAAAATTGCATGACATGGGATTTACTTATCCTGCATGTTCACAGAAATAACTTGTTCTCTGACAGCACTCATTCTTGGCAATTTATGGCAGCTGTCAGCAGCCAATTTGATCCAATTACTGCTATGCATAAAGGTATAACAATCATAAGGATTTATTAGCTGATTATTGTGAAGGTGACAGAGTCAGGATCGCCTTCAAAAATGCAGGTGATAAGAAGGCTAAATAATTACATGGAGATTAAAATCATTTCACCTTAATTTGATTTTTTTATCTTAATAGTCGCTGCTTAATATTAGCTGCCTAAACTTTCTACAGTTTATGGTTTTTAATCAAACTAGTCTATTTTCTGACTCAACAAGGAAATAGAAAACATTTACTTCCAGTTACGGTAAATCTGTGACTATTTAATTTATTCGCCAACTGCATGATCTGGACATTCAAATTATGTTTTTCAATATTGCTGATGTAAAAGTTAGAATAAAAATATTTGGTGAAGGTTTATACTCATTAGAAGTGATGACTGATCCTCCAAAACCTTTGGGAGGTTCAGAAGACCATCCCAATTTTCACATGTTTATCTGAACTTATAAAGGCTGCCTGTAAGCCTCCAAGTTCTGTTGCTTTCCAGAAAAATCTGGAACCCAATGTACCTTCGGCAACCTCCTATTCCCTAGACCTTGGCACCCTTCACCTTTTGTATTATCTTTAGAAGATTGAATACACTCTCTTTCCACCCTCCAATAGTAGGTCCTAGCTTCTGTGTTTACAAAGCTAGGTGGCAGGTTTCAGAGTGGTAGCTGTGTTAGTCTGTATCAGCAAAAACAACGAGGAGTCCTTGTGGCACCTTAGAGACTAACAAATTTATTTGGGCATAAGCTTTTGTGAGCTAGAACCCACTTCATCAGATGCATGGAATGGAAAATACAGGAGCAGGTATAAATACAAGAAAGGATAGGAGTTGCCTTACCAAGTGTGAGGTCAATCTAACAAGACAATTCAATTAACAGCAGGATACCAAGGGAGGAAAAAGAACTTTTGAAGTGGTAATGAGAGTGGCCCATTTCAGACAGTTGACAAGAAGGTGAGAGTAACAGAAGGGGGAAATTTGCAAACTGGACACCATCAGATTAGGCCTGAATAAAGACTGGGACTAGTTGGGTCATTACAAAACCTAAACCTAATTTCCCCAATATTAATTCCTCCCCTACTGTTACTCATACTTTCTTGTCAACTGTCTGAAATGGGCCACTCTCATTACCACTTCAAAAGTTATTTTTCCTCCCTTGGTATCCTGCTGTTAATTGAATTGTCTTGTTAGATTGACCTCACACTTGGTAAGGCAACTCCCATCCTTTCATGTATTTATACCTGCTCCTGTATTTTCCATTCCATGCATATGGTGAAGTGGGCTCTAGCCCACGAAAGCTTATGCCCAAATAAATTTGAAGGCTAGGTGGCTCTTTCTAGTGATAGAACCAGTGTTCCCTCACCTGAGCCTGCATGTCTCTGAAAATGTATTTGCACTCTGAGTCTTTCCCAGTTCTATTATTCAAGAGCATCCTGTGTGCTTTTGAAATCCTAAACTATATATTTAAATAGCTCTAGGTTTATATATTTTAACAATACTCTGAAATACACATTCTAGTAAAGTTCCAGCTTAACTAGAATGGATAACAATTTGCCTTGTTCTTGTTTTACCTGAATAATTTCACCAGTTAATAAATAGGAGCATGTATAGGAGAATGCATTAAAGTACTGTACAGTGCAAACTCAACTGAACTTCGTGGGTATGGAGTGCTAGATGATACATACAACATTTTGTTTTTCAAATATTTCCCTGCAATATTTTCAAATATTTCCCTGGAACACACAGTTAATATTATGGTCTATTTTAATTATACAAAAAGAGCAAGACTGGTTTCCCCTGAGTAAAAGGTTGAAGGAATTTGGCTTCAATTCCCAATTCTTTTATTTCATGGGAGTTCTATCAAGCAAGGTACCTCACCCAGGTGCGAGCTGGAACAAGGAATACCATATACCATTAAAAATAAATTATATTGACCTTTTGTGAAGGGGTTCTGGTCCAATTTTGTTTTACCAGGAAGAAAATGACAGTGATGTGGGGGTTCATTGATTAAATCAGAGGAAAAAATTCTAGAATAAAGCTTTGGGTGGGGGGAATCTTATGTGTGAACTGTGATAATTTGGGAGTATGTCTGTACAATTTATAAATTATATGGGAGATCATATATATATATATAGAGAGAGATATTTTACACACACACACACACACACACACACACACACACACACACACACACACACAAATATCTATATCTATAGATATCCAAATAAAATCAGTACACACACACACACACAAATATCTATATCTATAGATATCCAAATAAAATCTGTATCTGGCATGTTACTCAGGTAACCAGGAGAGTCTGTACACACACACACACACACTCCAGGTTAGCTGAGTAGAATGCCAGACAGAGATTTTATTTGGATAATCAAGAGGGCTGCACTGCCACACCTGCCATTTCAATTATTGCAGGCACAAGGTACAGTGATATAAGCTAAACTGGTACAACTTGTGCAGACAAGACTAGCACCACCAGGAGACAGCAGTCCCGGCAGGGCAGAGTAGAATCCTGGCCAGGGATCGGGTGTCATCAGCCTTGCGGCAGCACAGGAACCCTCTGCAGCTCCACTGTCAGCGCCCTGCTCGCTCACTCCTGTGACAGCAGGGCTGCCAAGGTCTACCTGCGCTGCCACGCAGGAGCCTTCAGCAGCAGAGTGGCCTCCTCTGTCGCCCAGGGATCTCTGCTCGATTATCCAAATCTCGTCCTTGTTGGATATTAGGAAAAACTTTTTCACTAGGAGGTGGTGAAGCACTGGAATGGGTTACCTAGGGAGGTGGTGGAATCTCCTTCCTTAGAGGTTTTCAAGGTCAAGCTTGACAAAGCCCTGGCTGGGATGATTTAGTTGGGGATTGGTCCTGCTTTGAGCAGGGGGTTGGACTAGATGACCTCCTGAGGTCCTTTCCAACCCTGATATTCTATGATTCTTGTCCCATGCTAGGTGACAAAGACAGGATTCAAATAACGTTGAGGTCTGGAGAACAGAGTTTCTAAAAATCAAGAATATACTGTGTCGATGGAGACAGAAAGAAAGAGAAAAATAAAACACCCCAAGCTCCACACTCCATTTTGAGCATGCTTTTTGGTAGCCTTATCTGTTATCCTTTCCCTCCATGTTGGGCTGTAGTCCCAGGATGTAGCGATACAGTGTTGACAATAGAGGATAGTTGACTAAGTACCCAGTCACTGGAAATCTATTCACTCTCGACAAAGGACTGGTCCCTGCTCAGAACAACTGCTTTAGCAGGAGGGAGCTCGCCTTGTCAACAAAGTCACCTGGCAGGGGGCCTCTGACCCAGCAAGAGATTGAACAAGGTATTTGAAAGTTTTAAAAGAGAAGTTATTCTGCTCAGGGGGCATTTTCTCCAGTATATGAGGGAGAAAAGACCCAGCAAGTAACAGTCAATGAGAGGGAACGGAGCCTGCTTGCCTCCCTGGACACAGATGGTCCCCACAAGAACTCACAGGGGAAGGGTGTGCTAATGAGGGACATTGTAAGATGCTTATTGTTTTGTATGATCTGTACTTATTTGTGCTTTATATGAATCAATAGAAGAGTAGTAAGGGGCTAGACTCTGGGCAGTGTTTCTGCACGTTAAATGCTTTACGACTGCTGTGTGTTTCAGGAGAGAGTTAAATTGTAAACCAGCAGCTTCACAATTTTGGAATGGGATTCTGGGACAGGGTGTGTAAGCAACTGGAGCATCATGGTGGGGTAGTCAGCATCAGTCCTGGGAGTCTAAGGAGCTCCATTTCTGTGAAGACATAGCAGACAGAGTCAGTGCTCAGGACATGTGCCAGAGAGGCCTAGGGAGGAAACAGTGTGGGCAGCCTGCTGAGACACAGGGAAGCTTAAATACCTGAGGATCCACAGGGTTGGATTCCCCTCTCAGCAGTCCAGTAGCTGGACAGGAGCCACCAGCTGGATTTGTGACACTAACATATACTATCCTAAAGGCAAATATCTTTTTTGAGATCCACAAAGCAACAATTTTTGTGTGTGCATATTCTGCATTTATTCCTCACAATTTCTGCTGACATTCATGAGTGCTCTGCAAGCAGAATGAATGCAAAATGTGCAATAGAGAACTGCACTGTGGGTCAAAGATGAGACTTGTTCCCTAAATAATGAGTGAATACCTTTTTTCTATTTGTTCCATTTTTTTCCATTAGTGGAAACTCATTCTTTATCATAAAACATGGTTTCTTCCGCACCAAACTTTAGTCAGATATGGCAATCATTCAAGATGGAGTCTTAGATTTGCATTATATACAAATTTACCTCTAGAAGAGAATTGCTAGTGCTTGAAAATTATTCAAGGTGGCAAGAGATCCTTACTTAAGATAAAAGGAAAAATGCCCAATCACTCAGCTAAGCAGGAAACAGTTTTCAATTTCCCTTCTAGATCCTAAGCATATCACCTCTTCTGATACTGGAAGCAAAAGATCTCATGTCACCCTTATTATTATTTATATTACCAAAGTGCCCAGGAGCCCCAGTCATGGACCAGAACCCCTCTGTGCTGGATGTTGTATAAACAAAAACCAAAAAGACGGTATTCCTCTCCCAAAGAGTTTACAATCTAAGCATAAGACAAGAGATGACAGCTGGATACAGACAAACAGGGAAGTACACCTCTACCCAGATATAACGTGACCCGATATAATATGAATTTGGATATAACACGGTAAAGCAGCGCTCTGTGGGGAGTGGGGGGGTGGGGAACTGCGCACTTCGGCGGATCAAAGCAAGTTCGATATAACACAGTTTCACCTATAACAAGTCAAGATTTTTTGGCTCCCGAGGACAGCGTTATATTGGGGTAGAGGTGTACAAGGAAAAAATGATACAGCATAAATCGGTATGATAGGCAGGGGTATCAGTGTACCAGTGACCTAATCGTTGTCAAATTTTTTGTGGACATCACAGCAGAGAGTTTAAGGAGGATTTTGAAGGAGGATAGTGAGGTAGCTCTGCAGATGTTAACAGGAAACTCCTCCCAAACATGAGTGGCAGCATTACATGACTGAAAATTTGAGAAGTGGGTGGGAGGCTAGCATTATTGGTCAAGAGAAGATGCAAGTCCACATTTCAGTACTAAATGAGATGTCAGATGCAGTGGGGATAAGCCACAAAGGACCCTGAAAGTGAATACAAGCAGTTTATGTTTGATGAGATAGAGAAGGGGGAGCCAGTGGAAGGATTCAAAGAGAGGTGTGAAGTGGTCAAAGTTAAAGGCTAGGAGAATGGTCTTTGTATCATCATGCTGAATGGATCTGAGCGGGGCAAGATTGCAATGAGAGAGAGAGAGAGAGAAGGGTGTTGCAGTAATCAAGACACAAGATGATGAGAGCCTGGATGACCAGTTTTAATAAGAAAGGCTGTATCTTAGACATGTTATGCAGAAAGGATCTGCAAATTTTAGATATAGCCTAGATGTGAGGACCCAGAGAGAGGTCCTAGTTAACAATGACACCCAGGTTACAGGCCTGCATGACAGGAAGGATAGTGGTTTTGTTCACAGTGGCTAAGAAAATAGGTGTGGGAAAGACTTGGAAGAAAAGATTAAGAGCTCTTATTTAGCTATGTTTAGCTTGAGCTGGTGGCTAGACATCCATGAGGAGCTATCAGAGAGAGAGAAAATTTAGTACGGACAAGAGGAGACAGATCTGGAGTACAGAGGAAGGTCTGTAAAATTATCAGCATAGAGATGGCAATTGAATTTGTGTTTGTGGATGAGATTACCCAGAGATAAGTATAGAGAAGGGGACCAAAGATGGAGCTTTGTAGAACCCCACAGAAAATTGGAGAGGGGACAAAGAGGATCCTGCAAAGGACAAACTAAAAAGTGATTAGAGAGGTAGGAGGAGAAGCAGGAGAGGGCAGAGTCATGGAAGCCAAGGGAAGACAAAAATTCAGGAGTAACAGCATGGTCTCAGACTTTAAAGCCAGAAAGGACAATCATGATCATCTAGTCTGATCTCCTGCACATTGCAATCCACAGAACCTCACCCACCCACTCCTGTAATATACCCATATCCTCTGGCTGAGTTAATGAAGTCCTCAAATCATGGTTGAAAGACTTCAAGTTACAGAGAATCCACCATTTACACTAGGTTAAACCTGCAAGTGACCTATGCAGAGGAAGACTGCAGAGGAAGTTGAAAAACTCCCAGAGTCTCTGCCAATCTGACCAGGGGAAAATAATTTCCTGACCCCAAATATGGCAGTCAATTAGACCCTGAGCATATGGGCAAGATTCACGAGCCAGATACTTGGGAAATAATACCTATCTCATAGAACTGGAAGGGACCCCGAAGGGTCGTCGAGTCGAGTCAAGTCCTGCCTTCACTAGCAGGACCAAGTACTGATTTTTGCCCCAGATCCCTAAGTGGCCTCCTCAGGGACTGAACTCACAACCCTGGGTTTAGCAGGCCAATGCTCAAACCACTGAGCTATCCCTCCCCCCAAATAATTATCTGTAGGAACTCAGAGACCTCCCATCTAGTGTCCAATCACTGGCCGTTGGAAATATTTGCTACTAGCAGTTGCAGATCAGCTACATGCCATTGTTGGCAGTCTCATCATATCATACCATACCCTCCATAAACATATCCACCTCAGTTTTGAAGCCCGTTTTTTCCCCCCACAACTATTCCCCTTGGTCAACTTTGTCAAAGGTGGCTGACAGGTTAAGAAGGATGAGGATAGATTACTGGTTCTGAGATATGCCTAGAAAGAGGTCTGTCTGTCTATTTCAGTATTTATATAATGTGAATCACTTTCATATCTTGAGGCAGACCACCAAAACCATTCAAATTATTTATTCCCCATTTAAAAATAGCAATGGTTACAAGCAGTCTTTTTAAAGAAAGGTATTATCTTGGTATTATCCACCAGGGGTTTTCATGAAACAAACAGAAATCACTACTTTCATGATGCCCACAAGTTATTTTTTTAAAAGAAGAAAAACTCAAACATATTACTCTTTTAGATGTGTGCATAATTATCTACACAACCTCATGTTCCTGTGGTTATGGACCCTTCTTCCTGCTCTGTAATTACTTTATTTTTACACTTGTATGCTTTGTCTTTATTTAGACTGCAAACTCTTTGCAGCAGGGACTATATCTTCATCTGTAAAATACTTTAGTGGTAATAATATTACTTCTTGTTAATAATAATAAAAAGCAAAAGCTGCCTTGTATACAAAGAGTCCTGCAAAGTCAATTATTGGAATTTAAAATCTCGTCTTTTGAAAAAAAAAACTCTGTAGTAAATGAACACAGAATAGAAGCTATTTTCTAAGGCATAACAGGTACTCACATAGGACAGACCCATTCAGCTACTCTGCCAAACTAAAGTTATTATTATATCCACTCACTGCAGATGAGACAGGGACAAAACATACACATATATTAATCCCAGATAATAGGGTATCATTGTATAAAATACAATTACAATGAAAATATATTTTAAAAAACTGATTGACATTAAGGCTCTTATACACCAAAAAATTTAAATCTATTCTGATTCTTCACATTCTATAAAACACTGTCTCCAGGAGAAGGTAGAATGTAATATTATGACCAGTCTGCCCTATCATCTAGTATGGTAAACAAAGGCGCTACTCTAAACACAGGGGGGAAAGATTAACACATTGACATGGAAAATATAAGGCTTAGTTCATAGGAATTCTATTCATGAATATGTACTTTCAACAATGACTAAGTCTACTGATTACAAAGCATCAATGTACTAGTCATAGCAGCTACAAGTTTTTAATATTCTACTCTGACAGATAACTACCCAGAAAAAATAGGATTAATACAATTTACCAGAATGTGCTGTAACTTCATATGATGTAACTGAATATTTGAACTTCCCAATAAGGCTACGTTTTCACAGTAGCTACACACATTTAATAGTTTTGAGACTTTTTCTATTATGAGCGGATACAAATGGGCTGTATTTACCATGACCTACCACAGTAAAACAGTTTGAGTTTGGTGATTCAGATAGAAATCATTTCCTGAATTCTGAGAAAAGATCCCAAACATTGAGTCCCTTGAGAATTAATTACATCAATGACAATATTTTATTGCAAAAAAGGTTGTGTGCAGTGCTTTAAGATTTCCATTTCACCCACACAGTAGATTAAAAATGAGGATGTGTTTTAGTCTTACAAGCATTTTGTAAATCATGATATTTCTTTCACCTCTAACCCCAACCCTGAAAATGTTGCCGCATGGAACCGCCTGCATCTTGATTATACTTCTTAATACAATATGTCCACATTTGAAAATCTACGTCTATGAATAGGTAAAATCTGCCACCTACTGGTCAAGCAAATAATTATTTCGTCAGCATTACAACAAGGACTGTCATAAATGCAGGAAAATGTACTTATACTTTGTAAAAGCTCAGTATTTTCTTTACAAGGACAAATGGTTATAAGGAATAGTTTTAACAACAAGACTCATTGTAATCATATGCTCTCATCTCCAGAGTACTAGTAGGTTGTAATTGCACACACCTGCCAATAAAATCATCCCTTTTGCCAGCATCTTTGTCCCACACAGTAATATCAATAATTCCACCTCGCTCTTCATAGAGATGAAAGTCAAATTGCTCCCTCCACTGAGGATTTAACGTTTTTGGCACAATCTGAAAGGAGAGTAAAGAAAGTCATTATTGCACTGTGCAGCCATGTTCTTCCTGAACAGTGAAATTAATCTTTAGTTGCTGCCCAGAAAGTCTTATTCACACAATTAATGGCTTTAGTGGTGATTTTTTTAAAGGAAAAAAAAATAAGGCTACTGAACAGCCCCATGCCCCTTTTGGACATTGTACCAACCTCCAAAATCTCTCAGTTCATCACCACTGAAAGTCTGTAAAACAATGAATTTGCCCTGGGAACTGAACCATTTTTCTCTAGAGTAATGATTCCTCATCTTGAGTGACAGGAAAGTGACAAAGTTGTCTTTCTAAAGCAAAACCAAAAAAAAAAAAAGGCTACCTGAAAATGACAAATAAACTGAAAGCATTTAACCAGCAACTGCAGTTAACCAGCTTTGCATGATCTCCTCCTCTTTTTCTTGCCATTATAATGTTTGAGATTGTAGGGGTGGGGAAAATGAATTTACCAAGCTAATTTGTTGTTTATTTTTAATTACAGGAGAGGATGCAAATGAATTCAGGTTGAAGTAGACAGCTTCAATAGTGATTTTTACTCTAGTTATCTCTGAGAAGAGGTTATTCACCTTGTGCAGTAACTGTTGTTCTTCAAGATGTGTGTCCCTGTGGGTGTTCAACTTCAAGTATGCCTGCACCCCATACACCTTTGAGCAGAAATTTTAATTAGCCGTGCCTGTTCAGCCCACACATGTGCTCCAGACCATCCTTATGCCTTGCACTAAGGATACATAGAGCAGCACAGGCAAACTGCCCTCAGTTCCTTCTCCGCCATGAATTTCCTTGAGACAACTCTGAAGCATAGGCAAGGAGGGCAGATAATGGAGCATCCATAGGGATACATATCTTGAAGTGAGTAAACTCTCCTTCTTCAAGTAGTGTTCCTCTGAGTGCTCTACTTCAGATGACTCCCAAGCAGTATCACTGGAAGATGGAAGAGTCAAGTCCAACACTGAAGATAGCACTGCATTACCAAGCACAGCATGTGATCTGGCATCGTGAACCATGGCATAGAGTTTGGAGAAAGTATATACTGAAGCCCAGATGGCCTCTCTCAAGAGTGCCATGGAAGCAGACTGGAATCTTGTACAATGGGCTAACACCCTACAAGGAAGTTTAATGTTGGCAGCCTCATCCAGAGATCCACTTTGAGAGTCTCTGAGTGGATTTGTTTGTCTGTAAATTAAACAAAACGTGGAGACTTTCTAAAAGTGTTTAAAAGGTTCTGTCCAAATAGATGGCTAATGCCCTTCTGACATCCAAAGCATGGAGGATGACTTCCTCTGTGGTCTGGTGTGGTTTTGGAAAAAAGACTGGAAGATAAACAACCTGGTTGATACGGAATTCAGAAGATACCTTTGGTAGAAACTTCAGAGGTGGTTGTAACAAAATTTTCTCCCTGAAGAATACTGAAAAAGAGATGGTCTTCCATTAAACCACCGATTTCTCCAACTCGTCGGGCAGGGCTTATGGCCATGAAAAAAAGCCACTTTCATGGACAGGTGAAGGAGGAAACAGGTTGCCGTAGGCTCAGAGGGAGTTTTCATGAGACAATTAAGGACCAAATTTAAATCCCTTACAGCAGTGTACTCTCTAATCTGTGGGGAAAGTTTCATCAACTCCTTGATGAATCTTGCTGTTGTGGGGTGAGCAAACACTGAGAATCCCTCCACAAAGGAATGAAATGCAGCTGCTGAGTGAACCTTGATGGAAATCGTGTAGAGACCTGACTTTATCAGTTCCAACAGATAGACAAGAACAGTGGAGAACGAAGGAGGAACAGGTGAAAACTGTCATCAGGTACACAAGTGGTGAAATCTTTTCCACTTCTGAAGGTAAGTGTTTCACGTAGATATCTTCCTGCTGTTTAACAATACCTGTTAGACTTCTGCAGAATAGAAAGTCCAAGACCCTGAAAACCATTAAGTAAACAAGCTCGAAGATGAAGAATTCCTAGGTTCAGATGAAGAGGTGACGGGAGTCCTAAGAAAACAGGTGAGAAATGGATGGCAGTTTCGATGCCAGACAAGAAGCGAGATGATTCATATAAGGGTACTGGCTTTGTTGTTTGATCTCATTCAACACGCTCAAGACAAATGGTGTTATAGGATATACACAGAGAAGGCTTTTCATCCAAGCAATAAGGAAGGCATCCCCCAGGGACTGAGGACCCATTCCTCTTCTGGAACAAAATTTTATGCACTTCCTATTGGTGGTGTTGGGAAAGAGGTCCACTTCTGTGAACCACCAAGTCAGAAAAATGTGTCTGAGAACCCACAAGTCCAGTTCCCACTCATCATCTTGGGAGAAATGCCTATTGAGATTGTTGGCCATGATCCTTTTTACTCATAGGAGGCAGAGATGAAGATATGATTGGCTGTTCACCAGTTCCATAGCTTTCTTGCTTTGACACAAAGACGGGGGGATCTTGTCCCACTCCTTGACTATTGATGTAGAACATTCAGACCATATTATCTGTCACAGCCTTGACAGATGGGTCCCTGATTAATGGAAGCAAGTGGATACAGGTGTTTCTGACAGCTCTCAGATTGAGTAGGTTAATGGGAGAAGAGACTCCTGGAGTGTCAGCAGTTGGGTGCAATTTCTTGCCAATGTTTGGAGGATCATTTGAGTCTTGTTAAAGTCATAAACCTGTCCACAGAAAGGTAAGATATGATTGTTGCAGCATCCAGATAAGCCCCTCTGAAGTGTATTTATTGTACTGAGGTTAAAATGGACTTTTCAATGTTGAGTTGAAATCCTAGCCTGAGGAATACGGACATTATTGACTGTACTGCAAAGAAAAACAGCCCTTCAGCAGCCAATCATTGGGGTAAGGGAATCAGATTGTCAGTTCATATCAATGAGCAGCTACCACCTCTGTGATCTTTGAGAATGCCCTTGAGGCAGAGGAGAGGCCAAAGGGAAGCACTTGATATTGGAAGTGATCCTGACCAACTAATCTGGTGTGAGAAGCATGAATAGCAACATGAAAATATACATCCTGAAGGTCGAGGGTTGCAAACCAATCTCTGGAATCTAATGATGGAATTGTAGCTGCAAGAGACACCATCCTAAAATTCTGTGATTTCACAAAGGCATACAGGAGCCTAAGATCTAATATTGGTCTCCATTTCCCATACTTTTTTTGAAACCAAAAATAACTTGAATAGAAGCCCTTCCCCTTGTGCTGGATTGGAACTGGTTCTATGGCCACTATGAGTAGGAGAGGGATGACTTCCTGTCTCAACAGTTTGTGACATGGGCCCCTAAATAGGTTGGAGATAAGATGGTTGGAGTAACCCATTGTTATAACCTCCAAAACCCATTTGTTGGAAATAATCTGTTCCCAGGCAGGTTGAAAATGGGAAAACTGATCTCCAAAGGGTTAAAACTGGGTATTCGCAAAAGGAGGATATTCCCAGACCTTCAACCAGACCATCATCATGGCTGAGGACGACAGTTGGGTAGTGGTAACAGTTCCGTTAGGGTATCTCTTTTTTGATATCTTGATCTCTTTCTTGGTGGCTCTACAGAACCATGATACTTCGAAATCTAGACTATTTGGGATCTGTGTGTGGTTTGAAATCTACTATATTTTCTTTGATTGCAGGCATATATATTCCGAAAGACGTGAGTGTGCTCTGAGTCTTTTAAGATATGTAAGGATTCATCCGTGGACTCTGAAAAGAGCATAAGTCCATCAAAAGGCAGGCCCATCCACAGTCTTGGACCTCCTTAGGAAAACCAGATAATTGTAATTGGGATGCTCAATGCATGCTGATGGTGGTGGAGATGAATTGAGCCACAGTCAGCTGCATCTAGGGAGGCTTGTGATGAGGTCTTTGCTAAGACCTGACCTTCTGTTATGATGGCTCTGAACTGTTCTCAGGTGTTCCTCAGTGAGATGTTCAATAAAGTTGTTGAATTTACCATAACTGGGGTGGTTGTATTTTGCCATCAGAACTTGGTAATTTGTGATCCTGAATTGCAGAGTCACTGCAGAGTAGCTGTTGTGACCAAACAGATCAAGTCACTCTTGGTTTTTGTTGTAAGCCTCATTTTTTGCATTGTGCTGTCTGCCACATTCGTTGATTAAATAATTTGTTTGTGGGTGGGAGGAAAAAAAACTCAGAATTTTTGGACCGTAGTCATGACAGGGGTCTGCCAGATGGTTTTAGCAGGTTCCATAAGAGCCTTATTGACTGGCAATGCAATTTGGCCAGAGACTGTCAAATGTACAATGTCCAAAAGTTTATGTTCTGACTCTTGGATCTCCTCTAAGGAAACTGGAGTGAGTCAGCAACATGTTTAATCAGTTCCTGGAACTGTTCAAAATCATCCACCGAAGAAGGTGGTCGAGGCATTACATCTTCTTCTGGAGATGACAGAGATATTTGTATTGGGGTGGGGGGTTCACTTCTAGCTTCTTGCTCCTTGAAAGTTTCCTCTTGAGGCTGAGGAGGAAGATATGGTACAGGAGATTTTTCTATGCTCCCCATGGGAGTAGCTAGGAGCTTTCAAAAACTGCTGGTGATAGAGACACCAATATGGCTACTGAGGGAGACCATAAGGTAGAGGAGTGGCCATCCAGTGTTGATCATACTAATGAGAAGGGCCATAAGGTTATTTATCCTTATGCACGTTCCTCTCATGATGGGTGACCCAGGAAATGGTCTCTCCATGGTATATAGGAGACACCTAGACAGAGATCTGGGCATAAGAAAAATCATTCTTAATGTAGTCCAACAGTGAGGCAGAACTAAAGATGAAGGTAGTTGTCTGCCATGTGCAGCAGGTATTGGAGAAGTCAGAGTCACCAGGGAAAGATAAGATCTCAGTGACCCAGAAGATCTTGATACTGACAAGCTAAGTTCCCTCTAACCTGTGCAGCCACGCAGCTGCCTATTAAGCCCCGCGCAGGGGCTCAGGGCTGCGGTGGGGAGAGGTGCCTCTCCCGGCTGGCCCCAACACGGACCTGCCGCAGAAGGGAGAAGCACCTTTCCTTGCTGGCCCCAACACAGACCTGCCCCCGACTTGCGCGACCTGGGGAGAGATGCCGTTCCCCCAGCCCCCACCTAGCCCTGGCACAGACCTGCCACCACCGGGAGAGAGGTGCCTCTCGCCCCCCTCCCCTCCCAAGCCTAGGTGCTGCTGTGGGGAGAGAGAGTTGGGGGGAGTTGTCTCTCCCTGTCGTATGATCTGGGCAGCCTGCACCCCAAATCTCTCATCCCCGGCCCCACCCCAGAGCCCGCACCACCAGCTGGAGCCCTCACCCCCCCCCCCCCGGATCCCAACCCTTCGCCGCAGCTCTGAGCCCCCCTCCTAAACTCTGAACCCCCCTGCCCCACCCCCACCACATGAATTGTGTTACACATCTCCTCCATATAGGTGCACATAACAGAATTCATTCCGCACATGCAAGGGAAAAATTAGAAAGAACACTGTCGACAAGTGCTTGGTACCCATTAGCAATGGGACTCCAGTTCTTTAGAAACAAAAAGACCCCCGGAGAATCTGAATTCTTGTGGTGCTGAATGTATCTGAGCTGAGATTTAGTAAGGCTCCACAACAGCCCTGGTCAATACTAATGTTGATTGCTTCGCTGGTGTCTGTCTCAATCTGAGGTGCTGATTGTTTTGGAGGTGCGTGTCTAACAGACGGTGACAATACCAAAGATTCTGATGTCTTCTGGTGCATCGGTGTAGCAGACTGGGATACCAGTTTGGGTACGAAGATGGATGTTATCAGCCTTCTAGATTCAGAATGCTTGGGGTCTGCAGATGGTACTGGTTTCTAAGAAGCAGATTTCTTGGGCTTTCTGCTCAGATCATGTTTCATTGGTACTGAAGCATGCTTGGTACCATGGTTGTCAGAAGAACTCAAAGCCTTTATGAGCTCCTGGTACCAGAACTGCTAGGAGCCTCCATAGTACCTATTCCAGGACCTGAGGTCTCCTGGGGTGACTGAGATTTCTTCAAAGAAAAATCTCTGGTGGGAGACTCAGAACTTTTCTTCCATGGAGTCTTGTCGGTACCTTCATCCTTATACTGCGAACGTCTCTGTCACTTTGATACAGAGGTTGACGGGGCACTAAGTGCACTTGAAGACTGGTGTACAAGAGGGTCCTCCAAACCCAGGTCTGAAGCGGGTATCAGGGCTTCCTCTATCATAAGAAGCCAAAATTCAATTTCTCTGTTTCAGTTTCCAGATCTGCTATTAAAAGTAGTACAGATCTTACACTGGGATAGTATATAGGTGTCCCCTAAACAGTGTGGGCATAGAGAACCACCTTTGCTAACCGGGGTGGACCCCAGCTGGAAAGGCAGTGCTTGAAGCCTGGGGAACTTGGCATAACAAGTGATAACCCCTGATAGATGCCCCTCAAAAAAAGGAGGGAAGAAGGTGTTAAATGGAAAAAACCAACAGAAATAGAAGGGGGGCTCATTCAACAAATAATGACAAATAAATTACTAGACTAGACTAAACTAAAATATACTAAGTTACAGTAAAGGTGAACTCCAGGAAAAAAATTGGGACCAGGTAAAATAAAGGTTCAGTCTCAGGCCACCAGGCAGTTGAGAAGGAACTGTCTGTGAAGCTCACACATCCGCCCTAGACATCCTCAGTCCAAGGTATGAGGATGTCTAAAGTGGATGTGTGAACTGAATGGGCTCTGTTACTGAAAATCTCAGATCAAAAGCGCATGTGCATTGGGCCCAGAGGGATGCTGCTCAAAGAAGAAACATAATCGGGGCGGCTCCCGGCACCAGCGCAGCAAGCACGTGCCTGGGGCGGCAAGCTGTGGGGGCGGCCTGCCGGTTGGTGTGAGGGCGGCCATCAAGCTGCCTTTGGCGGCATGCCTGTGGGAGGTCCGCCGGTCCCGCGGCTTCGGTAGTAATTTGGCGGCGGGGACGCTGAAGGCGCGGCACCAGCGGACCTCCTGCAGGCGTGCCTCTGAAAGCCACCTGACTGCCGTGCTTGGGGCGGCAAAAACCATAGAGCCACCCCTGCAGATAATTTATAAACCAAGCCCTCTCTAGAGAAAAAGAAGCAATCTCCTCCATCATAGCCTAATAGCAGCAGTAACTTCTATACTGAGCAGGAGTGGAAACTGGCTCAATGTCTTCCTTATGGGGCAACTACACCTCTACCCCAATATAACGCGACCCGATATAATACGAATTCGGATATAATGTGGTAAAACAGTGCTCCAGGGGGGCGGGGCTGCGCACTCTGGTGGATCAAAGCAAGTTCGATATAACACAGTTTCACCTATAACGTGGTAAGATTTTTTGGCTCCTGAGGACAGCGTTATATCGAGGTAGAGGTGTACTGACTTCAACAAAGGCCACAGTTCCACTGGATTTATCACTAGGAGTCTTACAGACCTATGAAAGAACTAAAAAGTGCATTCTTTAATCATTTTTAGTAGAATTAAACATCCAAAAGTTAACATTAAAGTGTGGGCGAAAATTTGGTTTCAGCATTTTGGTTTGTACACATAAAAATGTGTCAACTAGAGATGCCAACAATTCAAAATAAGTAACATTCAACACAACTCTGTATAAAGCAGGTGGCAATTAACTTTGTTAATGCTAGCCTTTATGTGGGAATGGATGGGTGGGCAAGTTGTGGGAGATGCAAGAGGATTCAGGAGAGCTGATTTCACCCTACTGATTCTATGAACAGACCTTCAGACATCTGAAGAGCTTTATGGTATCAAATAAGGAGTTAATGACAACACAATGCATAGGTATTATATAACATTTCTTATAATTTAAAAGTTAATCAGAGTCAGGGAGTGAAAAGGTCAAAATAAGACAAGAGTCCACCATCCGTATAGTAATTGTGGTTCAAGCCCAAATACCAGCATAGTAAAAATAAGGAACATTCATTCCAACTTTATTTACAGAATAAAGACACTAAGTCAGAAGAAATATGTGAAATATGGAACAATTGTCTGAAGACAACTGGCAGTTTCTAAAACTGTACAGAATAATCACATTGTCCCTTCCCATCAGTATCACGTCATTCACTTTGGAACTACAAGAGCGAAGCTGTTTGTTTCAAGCAAAAAACGCAAGGTATGGAAAAATGGTACTTGAAAAAAGTACCTAGATCAAAAACAAACAAACAAAAACAAAAAAAAACAAACAAAAAAACAGGCAAAATATTCCCTGTGAGGGTTTTCTAAAGGAAGAAAAAGTGGTTTTGGCTAATCTGTTATTAGTCTTTAAGTCAGCCTTTGTTTTGCCCAGGTTGGTCAAAGCAAACGTTGCATTAAGAGATTACTTTTTAGACATGTAACACAAAAGTAATTTTTTTACTCTTCAAACTGAAAATATGTTGCATGTTACTTTAGCTGAAATGTTTGAAAAGAAATTATTTTATTAGTTTCTTTGGAACCATGTTCAACTCAATGTTCTTTCCAAAAAATATATATGGTGTCTTCTGACCTCTGTTGGCGCAAACAATGACAACGTAGCTATTAAGCTATAGCTGATTAGATAATTCTAAACTGTCTAGTCCCCCACAGTCTGAGTTTGTGAGAAAAACAGTTTGAAAAGAGAAATATTTGGGGCGGGGGAGGAGGAAGTAACACAGAGCTCATATGGACCATCCTGGCAACCAAACAAAATACAGTGCTCATGGCTGTGCATTCCCACTCCCCCATGCCTTGCCCCATTACCCTCACCCAGCCCCTTGCTATGAGGACCAACCCCTTTCACACACCCTGCGCAGTGCCCCAATGCCCCCAGCTAGCCCCTCGCTTTGGCGGTCTACCCCCCCCCCCATATCCCTCCCGTGCCGTGCCCCATTGCCCCTGGCTGGCCCCTCACTCTGGGGGGGGGGTGCACTCATAGAGAACAGGGGTCCGGCGAGCTTAGCTCCTTATGCCAGCCTCTCCTCCCCTGCTGCATGCCAAATCCCTGAAGTAAAATCCACCCTCCCTTGGAAACAAGGGCTTGCTCGGCTGAAGGGAGCCCACCTAGCTCAGTAAAAGGAGGTGAGCCCAGTACCAGAAACCACCCTTCCAGAAGCAGCAAGCAACCCTCCCTCAACTTTCTCCTGCACAAGTTATTGCTTTCTCCTTCCCCCCTCCCTCCAAACACTCAATGCAGATCTCTAAGATGAAACTCTCTTCCTCTTTGGACAGGAGGCAGGCAAGCCCAGAAATCCAACCCAATAGGAGCAGCATCAAGAATTCACCCTTCTCCTGCACAACTCTCACCCTTCCCATCTCCAGAATATTGACTTTCTGAGATAAAATATCTTATCTCTTCAATAAGCCAAGACAACTCCTCTAAAGGAGGAGTAAGAAGTAGGACTGAGTGGACTTGTAAGCTCTAAAGTTATACATTATTTTATTTTTGAGTGCAGTTATGTAAAAATAATAATTCTATATTTGTAAGTTCAACTTTCATGATGAAGAGATTGCACTACAGTATTTGTATGAGGTGAATTGAAATACTATTTCTTTTGTTTATCTTTTTTACAAGGCAAATATTTGTAATAAAAAATAATAGAGTGCACTGTATACTTTGTATTCTGTTGTAATTGAAATCATTATCTTTGAAAAGGTAGCAAACATCCAAAATATTTATTTATAATGGTATTTTTATTATTCTGCAGTGCTATTAAATCTGCAATTAATAATAATAATTTTTTTAATCACTTGACAACCCTAGTTTTAATCCGTCCCCACAGCAGCCTGGAAATCTGACCAATTAATTGGGACAATGAAAAAGGAAAGGAAAAATAAATTAAAAACACTAAAATTGTGCTGTTACTTGCAGTCAGTGTCCTGTAAGGATAGAAGTCATAAATGGGTGACCAGTTCCTGCAGTAAACCCAAACACGCAAACCAGATTGGTTTGATCTGCAGGTGCATAAGTCCCATGCAGATGGAAATCACTGTCACGGGCACAAACAACCCCTGCATGAGGGCATGAGAGAACCCGGCACTTGCTGAATCCCTAGATGAGAGTATTGGTAGTAAACGTAAACTCCTGGGCATGTTACCATAATATTGCTGTATTTGGCATATTGAAAAATAAAATAAAAATTACTTTTTTCCAATGCTTCATTTTCTTCATCCACATATTTACCTCAATTTTAGTAATAATAAATGACAACTACACAAAGGTTCTAGGAGCTGTAACACCTAAGCAGTAATACAACAAAGTTCCAGAAGTATTAAAATAGTCATTCAAGCAGAAGATCCCAAATGTTAAGTACGAATACAGTTAAAAGAAGTTACCTTACTCTTGTACTTCTGATGGCCCAGCCGGAATTTCACATAGGGATCACTCAATCCATTTGCATCCATGGGCTTCAGTTCACATCCCTCTATCAAAGTGATACTGACTATTCCTCTCCAGAGCTGAGATTTTCTGTGCATGTCTGACAGGCGTAAACTCTGGGGCTGAAACTTCAGGTTAAAGAAAAAACAGATTTAGTTAAAATACGCAAACATTTCTTTTGTAATTTATTCTTCCAGCATTTATTGAAACATAGGCTGAAAAGTTTGTTTCCCTTATCTGTAGATTTTTGTTTTTTTTTATAAATCAAATACAGTGCCAAATACACAAGTAAAATAACCTCTCTATCCCTACTCAAGATCCCCCTGTTTATGCATCTAAAGACCGCATTAGCTCTTTTGGCCACAACATCACATCAGGAACTTGTGTTCAACTGATTATCCACCATTACCCACAAATCTTTTTCAGAGTTACTGCTTTCCAGGACATAATCTTTTCCTCCCCTGGCCCACAGGAATAATTATGCTACAAATAAATATTTTAAGATCTGATGAAGAGGCATTGTTTGAATGAATGAACCTGAAAAAGGAATGTCAAAAATATTATGGGAGATGAAACCTTGATTAAAATAATGCAAAGCACTATGAGAAGCAGGAAGGGGGGGAGGGGAAAGAGGGCTACAGAAGAGGAGGGAAATAAAGTTCAGAATGACAATCTGCAGTCACTAAAATGATTCTTATACCCACAAACACTTGACTATTATGGAAAAACACCAGGGGAGGGCCAATCTTACAGAGGCACCATTTTAAATGCTCAGCAGTCATCCCTTCAGTTTTGCTGATGTCTATGTAGGCCACTTCCTAATTTGACCACTGATATTTAAAAACAAAACAAAAAAATGAAAAGCCTAATTGAACTTAAGTACAACTACTAGTTGATCTACTAGCCACATGTCCCAAAAGGGAATTTAGAGAAAAGCCTCACTGGTTGTGGAAAAATCCTTGTATCCTTTTAAAAACATATCTTCGGATTACAAAATGTTCTCTCAAATTTGTTCTAAAAAAACAGATATCTTTTGTTTTCTCTCAGAAATTCTGACACAGATGAAGAGTCCTTATTTGCAGTAGTTTGATATGATTGGCTATCCATAATTTAACCTGACATTTCAATATTCAATAAAAGAAGCATGCCACGAAGTGTACATGCATCAAAAGAAATATTTCTAGTCAGTATTCTCTCCTGTCTATTTGTAATATTATATAATTCTGGAGACTTCTCTGCCATCTTAATGATAATTCCCATTCTCATTTACAAAGCACATCACCACACAAAGTAGTTCTAGAATTAGGGTCGACAATAAAGGAGACTCATTATATAGTTTTTATCTTCTATCCAGTACAATACTACAGTATAGTGTAAATGTCAGAGATAAATTAGCTGTGTTTGAATATTTCAGTTAGTGATGTAACTGCTCTTTTCACACGTGCTACAAACATTGCAGAAAGTTAGTATGTTTTCACCAAAGTGAGTCTGCTGACTACGTTTAGTGCACGTTCAATCTCTGCAAAGGAAAATGGAATTAAACTTCAACATATATTTGTGTGTTTTGGTAACATCAATAGTTTTCTTCTGTTCAAGAAGTCCAGGTCGGGACTAAAGTGATTATCGAAACCATGTGGAAATTTGGTACTTAAACCCATCTGAACTTGCGTAACAGAGAATGAACACTGAAAACGCTGACATTTACACAGAAATATTACTTACCTGTTTTGATAATTAACCAGATAGGCTCTCTTCTTCCACTCACATTTAACACAAATATAAGCCCTACTGAATCTCTGGTTGTCTTTTCAAATATTAGTGTGGTAGCCACTATTCTCAAGTGTTTTGCTCTGCTATTGATTCTTACCTTCTATCATCCCAGTAATTTTTCTGTAAACATCATTTATTGCTGACAAATTGACATCTAGATGTGGATATTTTATGAAAGTGAAAATTCTCATACTTTATAGATTAAAGTACTTTTTAAAATTATATTTCCCCTCGCACTTCCAAATTATACTAAATTATTATTGCAACATATTAATCATTTTCTGAATTAAGAAATATCACACAAATCAGTATTTTTGTTTGCTGCCATAATCTTTATAATATAATGTGCTATTTCCCATTTTTTTTCTCAGCTCATGAAGCCTCATGCAACACTAGAGGTTGTGCCTCAATTCTAATAAGGGAAACCATTTGACAATGCTGCCAACACTGGGAGGGAGGGGGGAGGAAATCAGTGACTACAAACTTAAACATCTTGAATCAGGCACAAAATCATTATAAAATACAGCCACCACTTTCAGCCTTTCACTTTGTACAAACTCAGACTTGTTCCGGAAGTGCACACAACATTTTAAAAAAATCAGTGAGATGGGTAAAGCAAATGTTGCACTGTTACGCAAATCCTTTTTATAAATAATACATGAAAATGTATATTTTAGACAACATACACAATTCTATCACTGAGTTCTGACAAAAACTGTGGCTGTAATGCAAGTTAAAGTTAAGTGCATAATGTAATGTTGTAAATGGAAAGGAAAATAAATATTTAGGAACAACGTTCTTAAATATTCATCCTTCTTTTGTCAATAAATGTCATAACTATTTCAGAAAAATGTGTAGGTCGGGTGAATCAAAAGTAATTTCCAAACACACACTTCAGGATGCCAAAATATTTATACTGGGATGCTGTTAATTAAAATAAAAACTTGCTATAATTCAGACTATTTCTAGGTGAAGTGATGGAGAATGGACTTCAGTCTTTTTTTTTATTATACCAGCTTTATATACTCTAGTACTAATATGGTAGATAACATTCTTAATGGAGCACTATCAGAGCTCAAAACAACTTTTCCTTGGCAACTGAAGGTGGAGGAGGGAAGAGGTTTTTTTTCTGAACCCATAAAGTTTGCTACTTCAAACTACAGATTGGAACTAAAAAATTATACTGACTACAGATCTAATTAAGAGCAAAGGCCTTATTTTAGAAGACAATTTCTTATCTTCACATTTCCCCTAAATTTTACCAGGACACCATGACATGACAGAGAAGAGCTGATAATTGTTAATGACTACTTTTTTCCATTATGTTTGACTAAAGGTGCAAGATAATCTGTTACTGCACCTTTCCTTAAATTAAGGCACTTAGAGGGTTTTACTGATGTGTTTTAATGTGTCATTAATGTATCAAATTTAACTGTGCCCTCCAGATTTAAGGACCAATCCTGCTTCAGTTGACGTCAATGGGAATTCTGCTCTTGATTTCAATGGGAGCAAGAGCAGGCCATTACTGAGCTGAAAATAATTTTCAGTTTAAATGAACAATATTCCCTTCCAGAGCCTTATTTTGGCAAGCTTTTGCTATAAGGTATTATCTTGCATTAAAATTCCTCTGCCAAACTGATGATAATAAGAGTCTTACATAAAAAAGCATCAGCAGCTGGATTCATTTCTTGGCATGCAAACTGTGCTTAAGTGCACTTAGCATGTTAATTAGACACTCATGAGAGTGCAAAGTGCAAGTGGTATTTATAGACGTAAAATAAAGCTGTTTATGTAAAGACAGAATTATGTCACTGATCACAGCAAGCATTGGTTGGTTTTCCATCAGAAATGCTGATTCAATGAAATCAAAACATTCCATGGGAATGTGCAGATTCAGTCAAAACTTGACAGAAACCAGGCAGATAGGCAGGTTTTCTGCCTGTTTGCCTGTCTGCCTTCTTGGACTCCCCAATTCCTCAGCAGCCTAACAGGTTGCTGGGGAGTCAACGTCCCAGGGCTTGCAAACCCTCAGCTCTTTGGTGGCCTACGTGACGGGTTACCAGAGAGCCCAGGCTTCTTAGCGCCTCAACTACCTAGGCAGTATGACTCTCCCTGGGGAGTTGGATAGCCCCTAGGAGCAGGATGAAAAAATCTGTTTTGGCTCTCCCAAAACAAATTTTTTTTTTTTTTTAGAATTTAGCTCCTATGAAAAAATTCAAATTTTTGAATTTTTCTTCTGATTTGTAATTAATTTTTTCCCAAAAAATTCAATTTTTCCGCCATGGGAATTATATTTTTTTCCGGCCAGCTCTAATCATCATATTGGACAGCCAGTACCTCCAGTGGACTCATCAAGAATATTGCCAAAAACTACTCACATGCTCAAAGGTAGGCACTTGCTTAATTACCTGAGGGTATGTCTACACTACAAGAGGCACTGCAGCTACACCGCCATAACACTATAGTGTAGATGCTTGCTATAGAGATGGAAAGGGTTTCTCCATCTCTGTAGTAAATCCATCCCCTTGAGAGGCAGTAGCCAGGTTGATAGACGGATTCTAAGTAGCTGCATCTACTGTGTGAGGTAGGTCGACCTAACTGCATTGCAGAGGGCACAAAATTTTTCACAGCCCTCAGTAACATAACCAGGTCAGCTTAAGTTTTAGGTGTGTACCAGTCCTTAGTCAGGGCCTTTAAGAATGTTTATAATATTCGAAAGTAGAAGCCATTATCAAGTCAACCTCTGGCAACTATTATAAGTCACCACAGACATATCCTATTCTAAGCTTAAGGAAAAGCTGTGCATTTGCATAACATTGTGTGGTTAGTGCTGGAAGATTCAGACTTTTTAATGGTAAACACAAGATTGGCTTCTATAATGGTTGTTGATAAACCAATGTTCTAGTTTATCCAGCTCCAAATCTGGATATGTGACTGATGCAGACATTGCACACTGCCTGTAAGGCAACACTAGCATATGCCAGAATTAAAGTGAGACCTTCCCAGTTGCTTGTTAGGAGGCTTACTTTAGACCCTGATGTTAATCATTCCTATACCACTACTTCATAAGCGAAACTAGCAGAAAGGGTGGACATACTGTATTCGCATAAAACCAACCCATTTTCTGACTCCAGCATAGGAGGATTTATTCCACAATTCCAATAGCAATTAATTGCACTTATCTCTCACTTCCAATATCCAGGATGACTATTTTGCCTATTTCTAAATCATTACAACACCTTGCACACAGTCCGTTATTTGAATTCCATGAACTATCAGTTAACCACAGTGGATATGGAAATTAGAATAGGATATGGAAATAGACTCATAGGACTGGAAGGGACCTCCAGAGGTCATCTAGTCCAGTCTCCTGCACTCATGGCAGGACTAAGTATTATGTAGACCATCCCTGACAGATGTTTGTCTAACAGTTATTCTTATGCTTTATCCTTACACTGGTCCAATCATTTTGGGTCTGTAACCTGCATGTGAGGTAGGGTCCCCCTTTGGTCATGCCAGAGGCAGAAAGAATAAAATATATCTTAACAGTCATATGTGGGCCCAGCCTGGAGGTCCCTTTCAGAGAGTTTTTCAAAGCATTCTCTGACTAGTAATTGGTTAACTTCAGCAAGAATAAATGGAACAGCTTTATGTCAGATATCTTCTCAGTTGAGAAGCTGATTGGATATTTTTGGATTTACTTTACAATATTGTAAATCCAACTGTAGAAAACATTCATATACAAAGGAACAAGGAGGGACAGATCACTGGAAGGGCCTTTCTCAGAGAAGAGAAATCGACAGATCAGTTAACATTTTCCATTCTCTATTGAGTTGCTGACTAAATTATTTGGTGAAGCCAGTTGTAAAAATACAAGAGAGAACAGTATATGAATACTAACAGACAAAAAAAAAAAAAAAGACTAAACTGGCAGGATTAAGGCGGAACCATGGTTTGGAGCATCATATTCCTGAACAATTCTGTGTAGGGCAGCTTGTAGGGTCAGCTTCCAGGTTTGGATGTTGGTCCATGTTGCCACTTTGCATACTCTCTTTGCTGGACATGCTGGTCTTCTCTACTAAGAATGTGGCCATCGATCTAGGACTGGGCTTTGGGTCCTTAAAGTGGGATTAAATCCCTGATTTTGTAAATTGAATGCACTCAATTTTATATCCTGTAGAAATGACTTTTTGACCCCCGTCAGAGATGAAAGTAGAGAAAAATCAGTTTTGACTTCTTGAATTCTGTTTAAGGACAAAATGGCAAGAATAAAATATTGTGAAATGGAAAATGTCCTTATGAATTGACTCCACTATATCATCAATGCCATGAAAAATGGAGCAGTAAGTTTCCAACTAAATTGCTTCCAGCTCTGAGACTATGTGTGGACATAACTACTGCTAGGACCTCTAGCATAATAGTAAGAAAATAAAGTGACATTGTACATACCCTGCACTAGATTCTCAATGGGTGTAAATGATTAGTGGGCCTGTGAATGCCTGTGGAATAGCACTGAGTTTCCTGGGTGGATTAACCCATTCTGCAGTTTAAGGAATTTGAAGATTTGAAGCTGAATGATGAGGGACTACTCCCCTGGAGTTCAAAAGTTTGATACAAGAAGATATATGTCCCCTGAGGGTACTGGCTCTACCTCCAAAGGAGAGAACTTCTTGTAGGAAAAGATGGAGCACTATCTTGTAGTCCACATTCTTTCCAGGACATCAGTAAATTCAAAAGTTTTATGTATTGCTCAGGTATCCTGGCCGCACTGAAGTCAGTGACAAAGGATTTCACCCCAAAAGTGCATTCATCACTTTCTATCAAATTAGAAATAGTGAGAAGTGTAAGGTTATGCATTTAGGGATGACTAACAAGAATTTTAGTTACAAGCTGGGGAAACATCAGTTGGATGTAACGGAAGAGGAGAAGGACCTCGGAGTCCTGGTTGATCGCAGGATGACTATGAGTCGGCAATGTGATGTGGCCGTGAAAAAAGCTAATGCGGTCTTGGGATACATTAGGCGAGGTATTTCTAGCAGGGATAAGGAGGTGCTGGTTCCGTTATACAAGGCACTGGTGAGACCTCATTTGGAGTACTGTGTGCAGTTCTGGTCTCCCATGTTTAAAAAGGATGAAATCAAACTGGAACAGGTACAAAGAAGGGCCACTAGGATGATCCGAGGAATGGAAAATCTGTCGTATGAAAGGAGACTAAAGGAGCTCGGTTTGTTTACTTTAACCAAAAGAAGGCTGAGGGGGGATATGATTGCTCTCTTTAAAAATATCAGAGGGATAAATACCAGGGAGGGAGAGGAATTATTTCAGCTCAGTACTAATGTGGACACGAGAACAAATGGATATAAACTGGCCGTCGGGAAGTTTAGGCTTGAAATTAGATGAAGGTTTCTAACCATCAGAGAGGTAAAGTTTTGGAACAGCCTTCCAAGGGAAATAGTGGGGGCGAAAGACCTCTCTGGCTTTAAGATTAAGCTTGATAAGTTTATGGAGGGGATGGTTTGATGGGATAAAGTGATTTTAGTCAACAGGTCAATAACGTGCCATCGCTGGTAATTAGTAACAATGGTCAATGATGGGATATTAAAAGTTACTACAGAGAACTTTTTCCAGAGGGTCTGGCTAGAGAATCTTGCCCGCATGCTCGGGGTTCAGCTGATCGCCATATTTGGGGTCGGGAAGGAATTTTTCTCCAAGGTAGATTGGCAGAGGCCCTGGAGGTTTTTCGCCTTCCTCTGCAGCATGGGGCAGGGGTCGCTTGCTGGAGGATTGTCAGCGATTTGAAGTCTTTAAATCATGATTTGGGGACTTCAACAGCTGAGTCAAGGGAAAGAATTATTCCAGGAGTAGGTGTGTCAGCTTTTGTGGCCCGCATCATGCGGGAGGTCAAACTAGATGATCATAATGTTCCCTTGTGACCTTAGAATCTATGAGTCTAAGGGAATTGGTAAAACGCATAAAGTAGCAGAGGAGGTCACTCAAGATAGCACTTTCATTACTGTTTTTTAGTCTGTCTCTCTGTAAAAGAATAGTGATATCTTGCAATTTGATAATATTGCTGAAAAATCTATATTCTGATGTTGGAACTTTCAAGCGATCTCTTGAAAAACTTCCTGGTTCAGAGATCAGCCCAGAGATCTGATTGATGTTTTCCAGCTGAGTCGATCTACTGTTATGTTTAGGGGGCCCTTTATGGGAGTTGTGCTCAGGAACACAAAGTGTAAATCTATCTAATGAAAAAGCGACACAGGCTTCAAGTCTGTCCCCATCTCCCTATCAGACCCTGCCTCTGCCTGTCCTTAAGAAATTGTCCTTTTACTCTCCAAAGATCCTTTTTACACTTTTCCCCCACTTCTGATTCTCCCTCCTGTGGTTACAAGCCAGACTATTGGACTCCACCTGGTCAGAGGTAAAACTTCAAAAGCAAGTTACACTTGCATTGTCCTTTAAGGGCTAGTAAACAGTCTATTTGAAGCTCTCAACCCCCTTCTTGCATAGATACAAGCAACTTCAGCTTGAATTAACCCCTTGAATTCATATAGCAAAAACTACCATATCAAACAAATGGAAGGAACATATTCATAAAATATTACAGGCATCCCCATGTCCTTCATGAGAGTAGATTGTATTTTTCAATAAAATACAACTTTGTTAAAGGGATAATCATGAGGAAAGCCTTTAGCTTTTCCAAGTCTGCACAAAGAAAAAAAAAACCCAACCAATTGCTGAATGTGGGTAAAATTACATATCAACCCCATCTGTTTTTTAATAATAGCTTGGATCTTAAAGGTATACATTACATCTCGCAGTCGGAGTAGTGTCTGTAAAGTTAGCAATTACTAGTCTGAGTAAACACTAATAATCTAACATTTTGCAACAGAAACACATTTTTGTTTTGCAGATTTTTATCCCCTTCCTGTTTCTTATTATGATCAGATGATGTTTGGTTTTGGGCAGATGATACATTTGCTCTTGCTGACATACAAATCAATACTGAAGTTCATTTACTGTTTCACAGGCCACAAGCTTACTATTTATCCTTTTGATTTCAACACTAAACACAACCCAATCTCACATTATGTGAGTGCCAGAAGTAATAAGATTTCATTTGGAAAAAAAAACCTATTATTGGCAGTATGGGTGAGAAAAAAAGAAACCTCATTAACGGAAGTCAAGACGAGGAAAATACTGAGTGAGTACTTAAGCAATGGGAATGCCGTCATCCTGTACAAAAGGATAAATACTACATTAAAAAAAAATGCTACACATTTCTCTCTGTGATTACTACTTCCTTCAGGCTCAATAATACAGAGGAGATATGTTTAACCCTTTCCAGATAGCATTGCACTGTATAGGAGTGTAAAAAGTTGTAAAGGCAAAAGATTGTCTCATTTGCCTCTCTTACTCATTGATAGCTGGCCAACATTTTACAAAGGGGCTCAGACATCATCTTCCCTTTGGATGGAGAAGGGCTGGAAATGAATCTATTTTTCCAATACATTTTCATAACCAGCCAATTCAAGTTGATGTTCTTTGTTCATGAAAGCTCTAATTATATTAATAGTTGTATCACAGTATTGTATGCTGGAAACAACTTGAAAAGCTAGTACTGTGGGTTTCACCGCATAGACATAGTGCTGACTCTCATAAGTACCAATTACAACAATTAATTAATGAAAAACTATTTTTAGAATGTATTAGGGAGTTTATAAAAGCAATTCATACCCCCACAATCTGTAGAGCCAGATTCCCTTACTATAGGTGCAACTGTAAAGACCTTGGAGGGTTAAAAATGTACTTTATTTTAGATACCCCTAAAAGTTATCTGTATTAGCTTTTCCAATAAATCATATCATGATTTTAGGGTCTGAGATCTCAAGCTCCTAGGTCCACAAATAAATACTGTGTCCTACTGAAGAGGGGGTGGAGCAGATGATTTCCCTCCTACATTATAATATGAAATACCTATTTCCAGACATTCCTTAAACCTCAATGATACTTCATTTAATATTGATCCATCCTGCATCTCAGAGTACTGCAATTTTTGAAAGAAATTCTATATTTGTGAATACAAGAAAACATCTTTAGTACAGCTTTTTTTAAATTTAAAAAGGAAACTGTTTGAAGTTTCTCAGAGGTTTGCAATTGTAAAAATAGTACCGGTGAAGATGGACTAATGGGCAGAGTGCAACTGAAATGGCCTAAGATGCATAATAAATGCAGTTTATTACATGATGCAATTTATAACCTGACCATCACCATCATATATATGGTAGAAACATGTCTGTATATGAACTCTAGTGAATCTGGTTTCAGTGAATTATAGATACATGAATACAATATTTAAATTAATACATTCTGTATGTACCAAACCTTTTTATATGCCTATCAGTGAGAGTCGCAACTGTTAAATGAATTGCTGTTAAATAACTAACATGAAAGTGAATATAGAACAAATCATATAGGTAGGACATTTTGGAGAATTCTTAACTATGATATCATCAAGCATTTTGGATTATCAAGGCTGCTAACTGCCCATTGTCAAATGCAGATAAAACATGAGAAATAGCTTTTCAAACTAGGGAAGTCCCACTTGAGCGAAGGTACTACAATATCAGAAGTTAAAGCTTCATTTGCAGGATATATAAACCAATGTGATTCACCAGCCCCACAACATTTCATTAGCACTTCAGAAGAACTCCAATCTGAGTTCCCAGTGTATTATGGAAATTGCTGGAAAAAGCTTAAATTAATAATCATACTTCCATAGCATCTTCCATCTAAGAAGCTAACTTTTGTGCAAACATCAATGAATTATTGTTCATCACACTACTGTGAGATAATTACCTATCATCGTCATTTTACAGATTTGGAAAAGAAAAGAGGATAAGTGGCCTGCTTAATCTTACATAGGAAGTTTATGTGAGTGCCAGGAACAGAATCCAGGAACTCGCAACCCTAGTTCTGTACTTTAAATATGATTAAATGATAAATATATTGATTTAAGCATTTTCCATTGAGTATGTAATATAGAATTGCCCTCTGCAATGACACTATAGTTAAGTTTGTTTATATACTAGAAAAGTAAAGCATGTTTCTTAAAAAAAAGTAAAACTCGCCCTTGGATGGTTAATATGTTTTAAGGAATTTACAGGATAAACAGCTATTCTCAAAATCAGACTTTGCGGTCAATTTCAAATCTTGGAGATGTTTTCCTATTTTTTTTTTAAAGTTACATAAATAAAAATGAATACAACTCAAGAGCAGTACCTATACTATACACAGTATATGCTTCATTAGAAAGCATACTGTACTTATGTGGTATCAGTTCCTAAAAAAAGCAACAAAAACTTTTAAAAAGTGTGCAGAAATATGCACAGCAAATATGGAAAACTTAACTTTGTTTGGTGTTGGTGATCTCAGTCAAAGTCTTAGTAGCCAGATATGTACATTGCATACACAACCATAACTGCTTACACTATGGTGGAGAGTGTTAGCAGAAAGGCCAACATCTGAACTGGCTTGGAGATAGCCCTATTCAGCTACCACCTGTTACTCCCTGACCTGTTCCCTCAAAATAACGGTTGAGGCACATTGGTGGAGTGGGGGTACAGTAGGAAAACTTGACTACTCTTGTTTCTCCTGTGTCTGTCCTGTGGTTAGAGGATTTAATTCCTTAGAACTATCAAGCTAGAAACATTTGCAAGCATAATTTCAGTCAATTAAAATCAAATTCAAAAAAATAGTTAAAGTGATATTGGGACACAAAGATCCCCATATATCTTTGAGCTTAGCACATGAACATTTATTTTTAGGACCTGTTGTGTACAAGAAAAATTACCATACATGATAGGTTACCAACATTAGGGAAAACACTGCCATGTTTTCCAGTTACATAAATAACTAGAAGTGTTTGGATGAATTTGAGACAAGTTAAAAGGTTGTAAAAACACAGTTGAATAGTTTCATTATTACTGAAAAGGTGCACTCAGTTGTCCCCAAAATTATATAAAAATATAACTTCATACAGAATAAATCCTGTGCCATCGTTTGCAATGCTAAGAGAGATATTTAGTATGAAATATGATTCTTCTAAAAAATAATGCTAAAAGACCACATGCTAAGAATTACCTTACTTGATCTTTTCCAACTCTTCCTCATTAGCATGGTCTGTAAATGAAATAAAGCATTTTAATGACCTTTTACTCTGACAGACATAGAAAAAAGGAGGCTAACTGTCTTCCAAAGGGACAATCCACATTTAACCACAGCTTCTGTAGTGACAACAGATATTTTCCAGTGACAACTACACAAGACTGAAATCAAAGCAACTAGAACCATCTCTCATACTCAAGCAAACCCTTCAGATGGATTTGGTTCTCCTAATATTTTTGGAGAAATTAGGATAATGAATGCGAAGAATGTCTAAAATAAAAAAAAGTAGGGAAGTGGATAAAGCAATGAAAAAAAATCAATTATTTTAAAAGCAATTGCAATTTTTGACTGATCACTTGAGTAATAAGCTTTGAATTTTAGGAACCCGTGCTCCAATACTTTAGAGTACTCTAGCTCCTTTGCACAGCAGATACAGCCACAGGTGGATACCTCCTGTATAATGGCATCCTTGGATGGTGTGCAGCCACTATAGAATCTTTAATACTACCCTCCTATTAGTTAGTGGTCCTGGGGATGTGGTCAGGGAAAAGGTGTGTGACTGGGGCTCCCATGTGTATGGCTAATCCCTGGCCACCAGTGCAGCCTTTAGTTTGACAGGTTTCAGAGTAACAGCCGTGTTAGTCTGTATCCGCAAAAAGAAGAACAGGAGTACTTGTGGCACCTTAGAGACTAACAAATTTATTAGAGCATAAGCTTTCGTGGACTACAGCCCACTTCTTCGGATGCATATAGAATGGAACATATATTGAGGAGATATATATACACACATACAGAGAGCATAAACAGGTGGGAGTTGTCTTACCAACTCTGAGAGGCCAATTAATTAAGAGAAAAAAAAATTTGAAGTGATAATCAAGCTAGCCGAGTACAGACAGTTTGATAATAAGTGTGAGAGTACTTACAAGGGGAGATAGAGTCAATGTTTGTAATGGCTCAGCCATTCCCAGTCCTTATTCAAACCGGAGTTGATTGTGACACACCTCCCACCTGTTTATGCTCTCTGTATGTGTGTATATATATCTCCTCAATATATGTTCCATTCTATATGCATCCGAAGAAGTGGGCTGTAGTCCACGAAAGCTTATGCTCTAATAAATTTGTTAGTCTCTAAGGTGCCACAAGTACTCCTGTTCTTCCTTTAGTTTGATCTTCCTTGCTCCAGGGTCCAGGCTAGTGCCTGCTAATCCTAGGATCAGGTGAACACAAAGGCTGCTTAAATAAGTTGTTCTCTGCCCATCTCCAGACTTGCACCAAGCACTCCTTGGCTGCTCAAGAGACTTTGGCCAATTGAAATATTTCTGGATTTTATTTTCTGCTGCTAAGAAATTAGAACATTCTCAAAATTTAGTTGCTGTGCTATGAAGCACTGATCATGTTCTGCCTTTTCTATAGTTAAATTTTATCCACAGTACTGAGAAGCAATATGTTTTCTAAGGTGTCAAGTGTCTAGCCAGGATGTCGTATACTAAAACTGCTAAAGAATTGAAGGTCTCCAATAACCTTTTATTAGTGGCACACTACACTTTCCGGTATTAATCTTACAAAATTATGATACTTGTTCTGACTCATTTTTAAGCATTTTACTTGAGCAATTAAGTTGTGTACCTTATATTCATAAAAAGGTTAGTGTTATTTTGGCAATGTAAGTTTTCATTTAGTGTGAACAAATTAAATGGCATTAAGTTCACTGAAACTCTCTTTGTCCCTTGCAAAATAAGCAAATTGTGCACTATGCTTAATTTTAGTCACTTTCTTTTTCAGGTGGCCAGAAAAGAGATTTAAAATATGAGATTTCATTGTCAGGAAATAAAAATACTGCATGGAGGAAAAAAGTGGAGGGGAGAAAGATGCATGTTATTGATAATCTTAAAATAAATGATGAGATTTTTCCATACCAAAAATAAAACCTTGTTTAACTGGAAAATTGGAAGAAAAATGTTTAATGTTTATTTAAGCTGCTAAGGATAGTTTAAACCCAAAGGGCCAAATTCTGTCCTCAATAAATAATACTCAAATCTTAACAAGTACTTTTCATCCACAGATGTCAAAGGGCTTTACAATGTTGGGTAAGTATTATTACCTTTATTTTTACAAACAGGAAAACTGAGGCATAGAGAAGTTAAGTAACTTGACTACGGTCACATTCTGAGTCAATTGCAGAGCCAAGACTAGAACTCAGATTTCCTGAGTCCTATTCAGTGTACCATACTGCCACCCACTGAATACAGTGTGTTTTGGATCATATCCTAAGTGAGGAAAGAATTGAGCCCCAATAGATAGAAATCTAATACTATTTAATCTCTGAGAAATGTATTTTGTATTCTAGCTACAGAAATGCATGATTGTACGTTTGAGCTTATCAATATTAACAAAGGCTGTTGCAGTACAAGTTTAAAGTTGTAGTAATAACAATCTGATCAACTTTTCTTAGAAGTCAATAAAATAAATGCATAACACAAAACAGACTGATAGATGAGCTGCAGGAAATGGTATCATCTGAAAACATTCCATGACTTGAATCCATTCCACTCTTTCATTTTCTTTTTCTGTGATATTTACAACCTTTAGGCAGATACATAATATTACAGAGGTAAAACATAATAGAATTCAAGGGAACAAACAAATCAACTACATTTTAACAATGGGTATATTTTTTTCTAAAATCAAACTAAGATTATGCATCATTTGGGATAAACCACTTCAGAAACAAATCAATACCACAGATTTTATTTGTATTCATCAGTAATATCCTTTTAACATTTGTATATTTGAGAATTTTTAGCTTTTATTTTATTTTTAATCTTCTAACATTAGCCAAGCAGTTTATAGTTCTAGAAAACATAATGGAACATACAGCTCAAATGAACTTACAGTTACTTTGTAAGTTCTCCAATGATGAAATCTGTGCATTGAACTTTGCTAGAAAAAGATCTAGAAAATCTCATGCAGGCACAATATCACAAATGACCATGATACAGGACACAAGTTTACAAGAGGCACACCAATATGCTTTTTAAGTCAGTATGCATGCAGTTGTAAATTATATATATGCCATGCTTTACATTACACTTTACAAAACAAATATTTATCATAAACAAATACAATGAGTTAAAAAACCAAACAAGCTTTATTCATACATGACTCAGATAATTTTAAAGCTAATTTTAGGCCTCATTTTTTTCTAATTAGAATTTTTTATATGTATCAATTAATAGTGTAAAGTCATTCATACAGTACTGCTTAATTTTTGTAATTAGAAATAGCATTTTTCTAGTGCTTCTCATATTTTATTTTTCTCAACTCTTCTTTTGCTTGCATTGATTATCCAAACTGCCAGTCTACACAATGACAATCACAGTTTGAATGGAAGAATAAAATTGTCCCTTTCGCTAAAATAATATATAGAAAGTAAATGGAGTTGAAGATGTAACATAACAGCATGTTTTCCTGTTGCTACTATCATAATCCACTGAATCTGGAAGAGGCTGCTAGCCAGACAACCTATGCACTCCTGTCCCTTCTCACATTCAGTTTCTATCCCATAAGGTAAAGATCCTGTTGAGGGGCAGGAATGAAGAAGCCATGCTGTTATGAGGTAATATTCAGAATATTTAGATTTCACTGTGTAATGGATGGTTATTCTTCCTGAATAGTGACTAGCACAATATCTGTGTTTGAGTATGTGTGTAAAATAAATAAATAACTAAAAATCTGTAGAATGTTACTTTCTACATCAGACGTTTTCCTTCTTCTGACTGTTAAACTTTGAGCAACAGGGTTGTTGCCAAATAGCTCAGTAATACCTGCTTTAATGACAAAATTTAATCTCAGATATGTTTTACAATTTATTATCAGAAATGATGCAAATTTGTAGGATATTGTGCTGAGCAAAATGGATGAAGCCATTGTTTAAGAGAGACATTGCACTTTCATTTTTTGAATATGCACACAACAGGTTTTTTTTTCAGGCAACTCTTACAGAATGTCATGAGGGGGCTTAATGGTGGGAGAATTGTCTGCAGAATTCTAATGCTACAGCATTCCAAGAACGAGGCATACACATTCATGTACTGGTGGTTTAATTATAGCTGGAGGAAAAATGAAAAACAATGTTTCAGTCCTCCACAGCCTTCCTCATCTTGTAAGTAGATAGTAGTTGTATGACACTCCAACAAGACTATGTACTATATACTACAGTCCTGTATTAAACAGGGTAAAATACAGTCTGTGGAAGACCATGGAGACAATTTTTTGTTTCTGTTCTCCTACCTACTTAATCACTTAGCTTGGTTTACTTGACCTTTGATGCTTGCTTCAGGTAGTAAGACTTATGTTTGATTGTTGGTTTTGGCGGGCGGATTTTTTACTCCCTATTTAACACCCAGAAGATTAAAAGGATTGTTTCAATTTTGGTGTTTAGGAGTGAGTACTAAATATTTCTTGAAATTTATTTCACATAAAATCTATTTATAATTCAGAGCAAAGACAAATATGTCAACCCAAATTCCATGAACCACTGGGTATGTTCTTATGTGGCCCACTTAGAGGGTGAATGGAAGGCAGTGGGGAGGATTTACCATCATACACCTTAAAACGCATCTCACTATATAACTTGTCAAGGGGCTGATGCTGCTTTCCAGAAAGGATTCTCTCCACTTCCTTTGTGAAATTCTAGGGGGTAGACTAAGGTTTCCCATTCATTTGAATAGAGGAGTCCTTCATGAGATTACAACAATTCTCTGCCCCTGTGGGACTAAAAATGTGTGTTATAGGAAAGAGAATCCATGTTATTTTACAGGCACTGTTCAAACTGTAGTTAATTTCTACATTAACTAAATTAGAAATTAGAAAATTTCTAATGTAAATTGGTCAGCAGCGCTTGCAACTCAAAAGTCAACAGGAGAAAAGATCCAAGCTAAATGCTAAATTTACATTATATGGGCATTTGGAAAAACCAAAGGATAACATTTTCAAAATCACCGAAGTGTCTTAGACTCGAAAGTCAATAGGACATATACTTTCAGAAATTTTACACAAAAGATCAAATTTAATGACATAGGTAATAATAAAGGGGTCCACAAAAAATATAAAATTGGCAAATCCTGTAGGAAAGCTCAAGTTTTCTGCATCTAATGGCCAAAATGCCCACATAATGTCAACATTTTCTAGTGTTTTAAAGTGCCCATTTTGATGTTACTGCTGTATCCTCTCTGATTCTATGAAATGTCATCCTTTGAAAGAAAAGTGATAACTTTGCAGTCAGCATAAATAAACAAAAGGAAATATGCTCAGGAATAAAAATTGACACAATATACATGTTAATTCTTCATTACTTAACTTTCTCATATTTTTAAAAGCTATAGTTGCATCCATGTTCTGTACTGGAAACTAAATAAAATTGTCTCTCTTTATAGATTTTAACTGAAAATGAGAGAGAACTAGTTTATGAAGCCGTGAATTAGATTTAATACGTTGCAGATTTCACAGATTCTACTCTGAAACCTTTTTAAAGCAAATAGTTACCTGGTAAAAGCTTGACAATGAAAATCCGTCCTGACCAAAAAAATGCTTGTTTAAGTTATTTAATGTATTTATTTCTGTGCTTCTCCCCATCCCTGAATCCTTGTTCTTGACCATTATTTTTGTGCCATGCCCTTGTCTTTTACATGGCATGATGGATAAGTAAATTACAGTAAGTGCAGAAAAGAAAGGGTCATTTTATTTATGGCACTTTACTAAGACATCAAAAAATATCCAGTGTTTCCGCAATTAAATGCCAAGAAGCAGAAATTCTAATTATTACAAGTTTCCCTCTTCGTTCCAACACTGGAATATGCCTGAAATGTTGACACTGCAGCACTAGGTCCAAAATTCTTTAACAAGAAAATGGTTCATCAGTGCACTTCCATATAATTACTAATATTCACTTGGAATTTTATTTGAGACTGTTGTACATTTATGTTCCACCCGGATCCCTCACTATTTTCACAAGAGGATCTGATCTAAAGTAGGACACTTTTGCTCAAATGCATGATAAACACTGATCAATAGTGTCTACTTATAAACAAATTTGTTTCAAGATTGCAGTCTCCTCTTCTTATGCTACTAATCATATGACCATGGAAGGATCATATTATCTATGTTCTGTAAGTGAAAACAGGTTAACACTTACTTGTTGAAACTTTTAAACTTACCACTTCCCTCTGTCCTTCTTTGGGAGCCAGTAGAACTGATAATAATATACATCCCAGATCATGGTCAGGGTAGTGAGGATCCTTCAAAGTCAAGGTGATATCTGTTGGTCTAGCAGACCAAAAGACAAATATTTATTCTGAATTTCAAGCACCAGTTTAATGATGTTTCTGAAGCATCAGGCTCAACAGAATCCACATTTTATATGAAACAACTTAGAAAATAATTTAAAAAAAATCAATTACTTTAATGAGTTTTAGTTTATTTCTGTTCTTAAGGACAGACATCTAAATACATTTGTGTAAGAGCCAGCATGTCTCAAACGTAGATCTGCTGAGCTGCCAGGCAGTGAACACCTCCATACTGCCACCCAGCAGCAGCTATAACCAGCTCATGCCCCATTATCCATGACTTGCTGTGGACACAGATCATGGGAAGCCCTGTCTCAAGAGGTCTGCAAGGCAGCAGCCTCACAGCTACTGATTAGCTCCCTGCTGTATATAAACCCAAAAGGTGTTCCAGGAAGTGTCCTGGCAACAGCACACATCTCCTGTAGCTGCCACGATCATTCCATTCATGCTCTTGAAGTCCTAGCTTCAATCTCAGCTTCATTTGGACCTTTCCTCCTGACCCAGCCCTTGAAACCTGACTCAGACTCTGATCCTTGGTATCAAGCCCAGCCTGGAACTTGATTATGAATTCCTCTACTACTCTCAGCCTCAGGTTTGACCTTGCTCAAACCCTTGGTCCCAACTGCCCTTGTTGGGATCCTGACAATTTCAAATTCTAAGCAGCTTGGACATACTGAAGCAATTCAATCTGAACTATAACATTTATTTCAATTAAAACAGAAGAAAACTAAATTTAAGAACAAGATGAGGTACAGCTCAGAACAAAAAAAACCATGGGAACAGAAATAAAATGGCTGCATCCTAACCCATCTGTAGGTACAGCTGAAAGTGTTATGTATGATGACTTAACACAGTATTATTAACATTAATGTTACAACAATACTCTAAGTCTACATGTCCTTTGACTGTTAGCTGAAGTGGCAGAGGCTAGTTATTTTTAAGCATCTTGAAAATTCTATTTGCAATGCCACAAGTATGAGATTAGTTGACACCTCAAGGACTGTGCATATGAGACTCCATGGACTTTCACACTTGCATCATACCTGTTTAATTCTAGTGACGCAAGATCCATAAAAGCTGAGCCAATGAAGTCGTCCTGAAATCCAAAATCATAATCAAAGACCTAAGACATACAAGAGAAGAAAGTATTTCCAGTATTAGAAATTTTTTTTGAAACTTCCTTAATTAATAAATGTTTCTTAAGTGTCCATTCTCAGAGTAGATTTTCATCCTGTTAAAGCAGGACTACCATAGGGTTCATGCCTATCTGAGGTAAGTAAATTAAAATTTGAAGCTGCTCATTTAAAGTTCAGTGTGCCTACTTATGGAAATGTCCAAGGAACGATCAGATCTGGACTGCATAAAATAATATCAACCTTCTATTGACAGAATAAGCCATTTTATAACAAATCCATTGAGACTGAAGAGGAAAAACATATGCAAGAGATTTTTTTTAAAAATATCACAGATTCAGCCTCCAGATTATGAATTATACCTAAATTGTTGCATTGAGTAATTCTATAAAGCACACGCTGGAGGGCTGAGATATAGTTGTCAAAAGCAAATGGACTGTGCACCGCTAGCAGTATAATTTTGCAAGGTGCTTTATAGAATTTTCTTTAAAAAGGAATTACAATCTAAATTAAGCAATTAGGAGATTTACATATGGGGATTTTTATCACTGGAAAAATTAATAAATCAGTATGCGGTGGGTGTTAGCTGACTTGTCTACCACGAAAGGATGGCAGATCTCACGAAGCATCTAAACCGGGGTGGCCAAACTGTGGCTCATGCGGCTCTTTTACAATTAAAGTGCAGCTCACGGATCTCCCCTCCCCATTCTCCACCTACCAGACTGGGGCTGTGTGTGTGTGTGTGTGTGTGTGTGTGTGTGTGTGTGCGCGTGTCGTTATCTGATTAAAGTATGACCATGCAAACCATTGTTGCTACCACTGTTATATAAAAGCAACGAATCTTATACAAAGTGTGACACATGGCCACAAATGGTTAAGCAGCTTACAGGCTAAATGACCCAAAGCCAACCATTAGAGACGTGTTTAGAAGAGTATGTAAATGGTAATTAGGGCCATTTCATGGTAGATAGGCTAGAACTTTGAAATACAAACCTATATTGTTAGAAATCAGAGGCGATACTAATTGTATGTGTGTACTCATATCTTGTCAAATGTTAGCCATGTAAACAGACAGTTCCTGTCTGTCACTATAGCTGTTGATTTAAAGATCAAAAGGGAATATTAACATCTAGATGAATCTTGGATGAAATAATGTCATTGTCTATATGTCTCTTTAAAGTTTGTGATAGACTGCCTAATGGATGAATTGCCTTGTGTTAATTTGGGTAGCGAATTACCAGTGATGCTTAGGAAATAGGTCTACATCAAAGTATCCGTGATTGCCTATTGTTTGCCTAAGGACTCCTAGCTGTATAAAGATGCCTGGGTCCCAATTCTTTTTAGCTCAGATCTACTTAATGCTTCAGGCAGTGGAAGCTTAAACCCAAGATTGAGATCTCCAATCCTAAATTGGAACACCCTGAAGAGGTGTTATCAATACAAAAATGGTACCTCAGATCCCAGTTTCCCTTCAATTTTGGATTAAGTCCTTTTTTAAAAAAAAATAACTACTCTCTTTTTAATGATTGAATGGTGCAAGGTATACCGCAATCCTGCAAGGCTTGCAAGGAAAACAATATAAAGCAATGCAAAATATACGTTAAAAAAAGACACCTTATTTATTTATGAATATCAAAAACAATGGAAGCTGAGAACTCTGCACCTCACAGGATCAGGCCCAAAATACCCTTCACCAAAGAACAGTTTTTTAATATGGCAGAAATGTGTTTCATGTAAAAATTATACTATGTATAGTGGTATCCCCATAAATATAAATTAAAAACATTATCTATAAAAAAATCATTTATTTTTTTCCTTTTCTTTACTAATAACAATAGACTATTAAAAATTGAAGAGCTTTGGAAGCCTAATTTACAATTTTTATTTCTTAATTTTGCATTTCACTCAACTTGGATAAGAAAGACAGACGTCTTCTTTTTAATCCGTTTCACTTTCTGTACTAGCACACTATTGTCTAAAATGACAACATGAAAAACATGTATTTGAATTTTAAAAATTGATTTACCTGATTTTATAAAAATATAATGAAATTCATTACCACTGTTTTGCTTAAAAAAAATACTTTAGAGGATAAAAATTAGCTGACCATGTCCCTTTATGAAATATAGAATTACATGATAATTTTTTCAGAGATAAAGAACAGTATCTTGAATTGTTTGGTAAAACTTCTACAGAAGTAAAATAAATGAATGGCTCACCTTTATATACAATGGTTCCCTAGGGTGATCAATAAGAATGCAAGTTTTTTCCTCCCACACGGGATTGAGGTTCTTGTGTATAGTTTTACTTCTAAACACTTCTTTTCCTCCAATTTTAAACTTGACATATGGATCGCTGGTCCCTGTTAGAGAGAGACACATTGATGCAATTTAATTACATAACTTGCGTACATTGGAAATTTAAATCACCCTAAAATGAATTAAATATAATTTCACTGACAATATGAACTTTGGAGAGAAGAAAATAGAGTTGATAGAGAGAAAAATAACTTTGTTTTGTTACTTTAGGATTTTATTTTATACATCGGTAAGCTATGTTATTAGGACAATGGGAAAATATGAAGGGTGAAATCCTGGTCCTATTGAAGTCACTAGCAGAACTCCAATTGATTTTATTGTGTCCAGGATTTTACTTTTAATTTGGGAAGCTTTTCTTCCAGTACCATGAATAAGCAAATCCCCCCGCCCCATTCTCAACACCACAAACCCACATCCGCACAGGTTTAGTGTCTAAACTCACTCCCTTCCTGCAGTCATCCCCACTGTCCATCTAAGAGAGGCTCCAACCTTTGTTAACTGTAATTAAAACATTCTGGCACCAGTTCTTGTGCGGTTTCTTCCAAAGTTGTACTCTATACACTGCCAAAGAGGGACTTCAATGCCTACACTAAGAAAGCATTAGGAATGGCAATTTTCAAAGGCTTTCATATCATAAATACAGTTTAGCGTATGACCTACATTTCTGTTTAGTTGCAATTGTGTTGTTCTAAGTTCCTGCTTTGATGGCGCCCTGACAGACTCAAACTGATAAAGTGCAAAAAGACCACAACTCTTTCCCTGTACTTTTTAAATATAAAATTTAATGTTACAATTTTGTTAAAATCTTGGAAACATTAAAATTGGGTAAACACTCCCAAGATGCCAATCAATTTTAACCTACTTTTGTAAAATTGAATTTAAATTTCATAAAAGGTGCTGAATTGACTGCAATTTTGCTGATTCTCTATCTGTTAACTGTCTGCAACAAAACTTTTGTTTAGCTCCATTTCATCCAAGACGATTTTAAAATAAATGCAATACCTTCAATGTCACCACAATTACAAGAGATGCGAGAAAAAAACGCTAACACAGAATGTAGAACTTTTCCAAATTTTCTTATTTATATTTTTGTATACCTTAAAAAGTTTATAATCATATCCACAAAAATTTAATACATGAATTTTGTGAAACTACTTTATACCTCTAAACAAAAATAAGACTTTTAACAGTGCTCTTTGCAGTATTTTATCTAGCCACTAGATGACACTGTTATTTACCTAAAAACTATACACTCCATTCTAAACCATATCTGTGGGTATATTTCAAGCAGGTTTAAGTCTAGTTCATTTATTATAATAGGATCTTAGTTTCACTGGCAACACAATGTATGGTCCAATGATAAGAAATAGTGAGTCAACCAATTCCTTCACTCTTCTACCTCTTCAAGGTAAAGATCATGTCTTTTTGCATTTGTTCTGTAAAGCATCTAGAAAATTTGGGGTGTATGTAACAAAATAAGCAATAGTAATAATAGCTAAAACAGTTTGGCATCATGCCCAAACAAAGTTTCCCCCACCCCTTCACTGTTAAGTGTAACAGCTGTCAGCTTAGCTGTTGCCTTTCATGCTGCATTTCACGGTACATCTACACTAGCGACCGTACATGTGTCCATGCATCCATCTAAACTCCAGACACTTGTGTCTGAAGGTGAGTAAGCGAGCACCCTTTAGGGGCATGGGTAAGTATATGTCTTTGGCTGTGGCACAGCCTTGTACCTGTGCCAATTTGCAGTGTGGACAGGGCAAAGGGGTGTGTACCAGATCGTGCATTTCAATAGTCTCCACCTACTAGTCCTACAGTGCACTGTACCCATTTTTGCCTGACCCCGACCCAGTCTATAAGGGTCCCTGTCCTCCCCCTGCCCCTTCCCATTTTCATTGGTAGTAGTGAGTTGATCACCTCAGAATACCTTTCCACTACACTTTTTACAGATCAATGCAGGTGAACATGCATCCTGCTCAGAGAGCAGATGCCTGGTCTACCGACCACACCATGTGCTGATCAATGTATAGTCAGAGTACACCATCATCCACCTGGAGTAGCAGGAATATTCACCTGTACCTGGAAATTTCACAAAGGCTGGAGTAGGTGAGCAACTCAGCAGATTCTGGCCCAGTGCCAGGAACCTGAAGCTCCTTTACAGAAGGGCAAATCACTCCAATAGTCACTTTGGAGGAATCATCATAGATGCCCCCTTTTATAATGAGCTGCACTGGGTGCGGTCAAGGGCTCCCAATACAGAGCCTGAAGTGGCTCATAACTGCCTCCTCAACCCTGCTGGCCTCACTGTCCAATGGGATGCTGATGAGGGCCAGAGTGAGGAAGCAGCAGGGAGCACAGAGTGATGCCCTGGAAGACAAGGAGCACGTGATTCTGCACTGCTAGCTGGAGGAGCTAACAAAGGAACCCCCCGTGTATGAACCAGAGGAGGAACCACAAGCTACAGCAGGAACCAGACCCCAAGGCAGGTAAGTTACAATGGATCCACACCAATATCTCCTCTTGTTCAGGTGCTACTCTCCTGATTTTAAGCCCAAACCCTGCTCTGTTTCAACCCTTATATGGTCCCCAAGCAAGACACAGCTATGTATTGATTTCCCATGAACTACTATTATGCATTTGCCAGAAGCTATAAAACAGGTTGTTTGATAATAATCACTGTGCCCCTGTGTCTGTGCATTTCTCGGCCAATCCACAGGCAGCAAAGGCGTGAGGGCCATGCTGACCACAGGAAAGGAGGGGCTAGAAATGTATAGTTGGTTGTCTAAAGTTAGTAACAGCCATCTTTGTTCCTTGGAAAATTACACAGTTTCATGCTCCTTCCTCCACCCATATCTTACCATCCCCTTTCAAACATATTGAGCCATGCTGAACAAGCTGGGAAAAATGGGGGTAGGACAAGGAACCAGTGTGGCAGTTGGACGAATGCAGTGCGGTGTCACTTCACTATAGAGAGATGAGGTAGTTGTGGTGTTGATCTGAAACTTTGGGGAACAAAATAAAGTTGTGGCGTGTCTCTTTCCCTGTCCATTTCACCATTGTTAGGTGGGCACAGGGGCAGGATTTTCTAGTGAAGCTGAGGAGGAACAGCTGGTGTTCATGGTTAGCTTCGCTTGTGCCCTGGAAACTCCATATGCTAGCTGAGAATATAGTCAATTTCCAGTCAAACTGCATCCCAGTCCTGTAAGCATATGTAGTCAATTAGTTCATTTTATCATCCATTTATCATTGTATTATGTGATGTTATGGTCAACTCATATGCTATTTCATATATAATCCATGTATGGTAACTAGATTTAAATTGTAGGATTATTGAAATATAGGATTGATAAATATTTAGGAATGATGAGTGTGAATTAGGTATTAGTAAAGCATGGCTGAAACAAAAGGTTGACAGGCAGAGACATGTAAGGTTTTAGCTTAGCCAGGCTAGGCCATAGGCTTAAGAATGCTGGACATGAGTGAGTGACCAAGGAATAACCCTATGCCAGCAAGGTCACAAGTTTATTGCATAAGATGTGCCAGTAGGTGAGGTTATGGAAAAATGGATTGGAATAGACTGCAGTGTATTTTCCAAGACCACAAGACACCTGATTGTAACATCTTTGAATGTCTGTTTGACCCTGCAGGTAGATGGCATGCATAAATGCTAATGAGAATAAGAGAAACTAGGAACAACCTATGAAAATTGGGGCAGTTCAGTATTCACGGGCTGCAAAAGTCCAGATAAGGAAAAGAAGGTTGACATCTTCATGCAGATGAATAAAAACTTAAGTTTACTCAGAATTACAATATAAAAGAGGGTTGGTCCCCTGATTGGGTATAAGTGGGAAAACCCAAGGGATCACCCAACAGGAACTATCCTTCTACTGATGATCGTCTATTGAGAGGTCCACCAGATCCTAGAATACCTTTGAGGATGTAAGTATGACAACAGTTATAATTACTGGTATTGCATAGGTTTTTGTAGAATTTCTAGATTCATGAGTAATTGTAACTTTATTTATTGCTTTAATAGAATTTATAGTACAGATAAGACTTTGTACTTTGATTGTGTCTGTGGTTATTACCCTTGGTTTTCGTGTGTTCCTAGAGCCTCCAAATTTGAGAAAAGCACCAGAGACAATTTCACTGTATTGAGCCTGAAACTGTAGCAACCAGAGCCAAACCCATGGTGGTATAATAAAACATCACTAAATTTGCTTTAAATAAAATTAAAGGCTACACATATTTCAGCAAATTTCTGGTATATCAAAAACTCTAGCTGGGTCAACTGCACTACAAATTTGCTTGGTTCACTTTCAGAGCTGACCAAACCCCTTCATTCAGCAAAATGTAGAGGGGTGACCATTAGCAGAAACAGCTCTCTGGCATAGATAGCTGGACCTCCTCTACAGGACTGGAAAGCCACCTCTCTTTTCCATTATGGTACCCTGAAAACAGCTATGTTCTCCAAACATTCAGCTTTTAAAGAAGAAACTGCAAACTGGTAACATAGCCCTCTGGAAGTAACTGCATCTCCCACCCCCACTTCACCCTCCTGAGAAAATATAAACAAATATTTTTTGAAAACATTTGTACATTTATCTCACCATTATTAGCTTCTGCTCCTTCCTCGGGGGCTGTTAAAATTGTCTGAGAACCAAGGACAGACTAACAGTTCCATTCCTGGAATGCTGAAAAATATCAATATTGTGGCCTCCCACAGCAAAGTCATGTAATATGGGGGGATTTCTCGACTTCATCAAAGGGAAAAAATTATAATGCTAGCCTCATCTTTTGAATTGGCAGGACTTTTGGTTCCTGAGAGGGAAACCATTCCACTGGGGATGGGGATGGGGCAGGAGAAGCACAACAGACAGACAGAAGATCTTGCAGGACCTGCTTATTGGCCTGGACAGGAGGAACCAGGGCATTCTGAGTTCCTAGGGTATGAGATAATCAGGCTCTTCAGCAGGAAGACACATTTTGATTAACTGGCTCTTGTCTCAGCATGGCATAAGGAACAGAAGATGGCCTAATGGAGAGGCTCATAGAACTGGCAGCTAAATGAATTTGGGGTCTGCCTGCTGCCCTGGCCACTATGCCTCTCCGGGAACTGGCAACACCTCCTCCTTCTCGCCCTCCTCCAGTTGTCACCCAGGGTGCTGTGGTGGCAGCGGACCCAATTCCATCAAGTGATTCGGAGGAGCCTGCAAACCTCTCACCAGAGATCCCCTGAGCATCAAGGAGGGGAATGATTAACTCACTGGAGTCCCTGAAGCTCACCAAGTGCCTGCCCCCTAAATCCCGCATAGGAAACATCCGGCTGCCCTCAAGACAATTTTCTTTTCTTATCAGAGAGAGGGGAAGAGCAAGGGCAAGGAGATGGGTTCAGAGACATTGGCATTTGGCCATTTTTCATAGATTCAATCCCGTTGTGTTTTGATTTACTTCTCCTTTGACAAAAAGTTTCCATTACAAATTGTATATATTTATTTTAACAAATGTCAGTTTCCTTGATTTGTGTATGGACCCTCATTCTTAAGTATGAAGAATATGAAATGTTTTCAGGTTTGGGGGCCCCACAATTCACAGCACATGAATTGGAATAGTGTAACTATCTGGTACCATCACACTGCAAACACTTTTCTGTCCATCCCACACCCATTAACTCCCTCCCACCCCCCGCTCCAACTCCAAGGTCAAGAAATATCTGAAGTCCCAAGGATACATGAACGGGATGAGGGAAAGTATATTATGTGCTTACAAAGCATTGATAGTTTTAAAAGTAGCAGAACTCAACACAGAAAATGAGTAGATTAACATCTTTGTGGCTTAGTTTGCATGCAGAACAATGAAACACAATGAAAGTAATAATACAGGTATCTGCCACTACCCATTGTTTAAACAGCTTGTCCTTCCCACTCCCCTCCCACCCCAAAATCTTCACCAGTTTCAATCTTTGGGTCAGTGCTCCAGACTTCAAAGAGAAACTGCAGAGCTACAATTCATTTGCAAATTTAACACTGATAATTTGGGCTTGAATATGGACTGGGAGTGGCTGGCTCACTACAAAAGCAATTTTTCCTGTCTTGGTATTGACATCTCCTCATCAATTATTGGGAGTGGACCACATCCACCCTGACTAAATTGGCCCTGTCAATACTGGTTCTCCACTTGTAAGGTAACTCCCTTCTTCTCATGTGTCAGTATATAATGCCTGCATCTGTAATTTTCACTCCATGCATCTGAAGAAGTGGGTTTTTTACCCACGAAAGCTTATGCCCATATAAATCTGTTAGTCTTTAAAGTGCCAGCGGACTCCTCGTTGTTTTTGTGGATACAGACTAACATGGCTACCCCTCTGATACTTGCTCCAGAAAAGTTCTTAAGTGTGCTTAGCACCACTGACAATGAATGGTGGAGGGAGAGAGGCCGGGGGGTGGGGGTGGGGGAGTGGAGAAGAGTGAACTCCTCCATCACCCAAACCAAATGTTGATAAGGTCATTAAGATAAATTGAGTGCTCCCAAAAATAGCGGTTTGTAAACAAGTGTGAACATTTAAGATAAAAGCATTGCACAATGACCACATTACAACTCAGCTGCCACCCTCCACAGCACAAATGTACGATGTTAACTCAGTTAATGCATCCTGTTATAATAGTCTGTAATGGACAAATAGTCAGAGGAACAAATGACTAATGACAATGACAGGGGAACAAAACCCTCACAGTTACATAGCCCTACAAGTAAATGCCAACGTTCCCACCTGCATTTCCAGCAGGTGCACAGGGCATGAAGGTGTCCCTTGGCACCAGCACCTTCTGCCTCCCTGCTGTTCCAAAATGTGTGCATATATGGCATCCCGGATTTCCCTGGTCCCTGGAAACCAGGACCACTGTGCATGTGGCTTGGATTCAGCTGTCTGTATAGAGTTTGTAAACCAGACCTGTTCTGTGCCCACTCCAATTTACTCTTACAAATGTTATGTGATGCACAGCAAGTGATGGTGATGTGAATGGCATTTGCCACACTGGCATCCAGATAGATGCACAGGCAGCACCAATGAGTTTTCATCTTACCAAACACACACTACACGACCATTCTGCATCTACTGAATTTGTACCTGAATTCTCATTGTTCAGGGTCATTGATGTCAACGTATGGTTTCATGCCAAGCTAGAAGCAGGTATGCAGGGTCCCCCAAAATAACCATTGGCATATATATATCATGAAGAACCACATAATTTCTGGGGAATAAAGTCCCTTCTTCTCTTCAAGTACAATCCTGATCTCCTCAACACCCTGGTTTCATGGACCTTTCCAGTGTTTCCTAATCATAAATCTGTCTCTGTGGTGCAACAAACCTTGCAGAATGAATGAATAGTAACATTTTTAGTTCACATACTCACTCACCTCTTTTGGTGGGCAAAGTATTGTGATGTGGGTGCCATTGATGCCCTTGCACAGTTCAAAAACCCCAACCTCAAATACATCTGTTATTTCTGGAACTTTTCTTGTGACAACCACATGTGGGTAGATTGCAGTGTTAACTGCCTCGCAAACCTGCACAACCACAATGCTGACAATGGTCTGCAACTGATCGTTAGTGATCTGCTGTCGCCAACTAACACAGGGCAACAGACACCCATTTCTGCACCAGTACGGCTTTCCTGAATTGAGTGTCCTGGTGATGGAGATGTATGGTAAGCTTGTCACAGAGCACCATGAAAGTCTGTTTCATCATTTGGAAGTTCTGAAGCCACTTCTGGTCATCCCAGATTTCCAAAATGATGTGAATCCACCACATGGTGCTGGATCTCCTGTATCAGAAGCAACAATCCATCCAGGGCATACTGTGGCAATACTGGCATTTACCATATCTGTTCCATGAGAGCAGAAAGGACTGTCTTTCATCCACATGGTCTATCGTCTTTGGCATGAAAGACTATCTGCCCAGGTTCCATCCTGCATCTTGACAATTATCTACTCCACCGCATAAACATTTGTCCCTCAATAAGGAGTGGGAGAAGAACCAGATCATCATCCAGTTACTCCATGTCTCCCATCCAGTTTGGCAGGAAGGAGAAGTGAGCAGGAAATGCCATCAACCAATGTGTGAAGGCAGGAGATAGTACCAACACGACACAGCAAAGCAGCTCCTAGAGTGTCTCCTGCACAGAACTCTGGATACCGCCCCTGAAACTGTAGCGCTAATGTTACATAACACCACATTATATGTGCCTCCAGCAGAGCATCTCTGGACACTCGCCATAGATGTGGGGAACATGCATGAGCACGTACATGGTCAGTTAACGGATTTTGCGTACCAATGCAGACACAGCCTGACTGACACTTTACTAAGAAGTTTGTGAGGCATTTAGGGATCCTTCAGAATAAAAGATATTATATGAATGAAAGATATTTTGTTGTGGAGAAGACATTTGGATTCTGGAGGAAGTTGGAAAATCCAATCATCATATAGATTTTTTGGGGGGGGGAGCTGGAATTCCTTCCCAAAATTAAGCTGAAATTTAATATTAGTTTAGGACAAATATTAGTCCCACTTAAATTAATGACAAAACATCCATTAACTTCGATGGGATCAAAATTTGGCCCTTTAAACTATAAATACAGGTGTTTAAGGATTCTTTCAAAATCTGATTTAGAATCTTTAGATAAAAGCTCTGGATAAAAATGCTAAAATATTGTTTTTCACGTATTAATGAACCACATTCAATAGAAGACTGCACACAAAGGAAACTAAATTTGGAAGCTCATTTATCTCACCTTATTAAAAGTGGACAAATTCAGTCAATACAAAATTATTTATTAAAACAATATTCAAAAGCTATTATTTTAACTCTAGCTCCTCCTATTATCTTCACCCCTGTACAGGAATCCCTGCAAGTTTTGGCATACTCTTCTTTTTGCTCGCACATACTTTCCATCACCACCAAAACTCTCCCTCCGGGGCACACACTTCTCTGCTATTGATTTTTAGACCAATTTACATTCATAAGCTCCTCCAAGCAGAAATCTTGTGTTTTATTTTTCTTGTAAAATAATTACAAAAATCACAATTATCAGAAAAGAAGGCCACTTAGAGTTGTGTCAAATGAATACCTCAGGTAAGAAAGACATCCATCAGTTTTTATACTTTCATACATTCCTACTTTCTATAGGCATTTCACAGCCAAAGGAGGAGACAGCACTGTTGGTCTGCTCAGGAGTCCTAACCCTACTGTTTCTTCCCACTCAAGCTACAGGAGCTTTGTTCAACAAATTAAATTTTATTTTTTTCCCCTTTTATAAACATATAACACAGAAATTGGAACCTGCCATTAGTTGAATCTCCAGCTTTTTGTTTTGCTTAAAAACTGCCAAGCACCAATGTGTCTTCAGACACTTCCCACAGCCTACACAACAATAGCAGCTAGTCCACATAGACCATTCCTACCCTTGCCCCAGACTTTGTCCTTCCCAGAGACTCATCTACAGTCTTCACAGGGCACTCATTAGTCTAAATGATACAGGATTAGTTAGTATCCCAAAGATGAGCATGCCAATTACAAGGTCACATGGAGTTCACGGGCATAATAGGAAGAGTAGTTCCTTTTGCTTAAAAATCAACAAGGAATACAAAATTTAAAAAACGTTCTTTGCCAGTTTTGAAAAGGTAAAAAATTGGACAGGTTGGTTATACCTCTCACAACTCAACTTTTCTTTTAAAGAACACCCTGATGTGAAGAATGTCATTTGACTTAAACACCCAAATTTTACTATGGCCCTCACTAATATAACTTAGGTTAATAAACTCTCACTTTTTAAAATGCTAAATCTTCTGGTGAAGCAGAAACGCAAAAGAAATACACAAAACATTTTCTATACTTCATCATTTTATCTCCAAACAGCTACACAGAATTGGCATAGAATAGGACTGCCATGTGTAAAAAAAACCCCCACTAAATATCCATGATGGAATCTTTTTATGTATTAGTACCTCTAAGTACCCATTTACTGGTAGTTCACAATATACAGCTATGAAACTATAATGGCCAGCGTGTGAGCAAGTAAAATTCACTGTGAAATTATTCAGATCAATCTGTGTATCTGTACCACTAACTAAACTCATTCTTGCTTATTACTTCTCAAAGCCCATTAGAGCTGAGTATGCACAAGTGTCATCAGAAGCAAGCAAACAGTTACATCACTAGCAAAAATGGCAATTTCACATCCACAGCGCATGATTTTACACTTGCATGGTAGGCAGTACTCATTGTGGAGATTACATGAATCTGTGGTGTTCTACAGATAAACAACAGGGATTAGTGCTGTTTAATGAGCCTAAAATTAAGGCTCAATAAAAAATGCAACTGCGTTAAAACTATTAAGGAAGCAAGTAACAGCCAGGTAGGTTACAGAAACTTGCTTTATGTACTAGTAAGTCTTTGAAATCTGATTGCCTAAGGCCTTGGCTACACTGGCAAGTTACAGCGCTGTAAAGCCTCCCCCTGTGCTGTAACTCACTCCCAGCCCACACTGGCAGGGCACTTACAGAGCTGTATCTCCCTGGGTACACCGCTGCAGCTACTCCACATCTCCGAGAGGAATAACAGCTGCAGCGGAGTGGCTACGACTCACGGGTGTGAGTGTAAACGCTTGCAGCGCTGTACTAATCACCTTGTCAAGTGGCCAATCCTCTCCATTGTTGTGACCGGCTGCAGGAATGCGGAAGTGCCTGTTTCAAAGCTCCTACCACAGATAAAAGCAAACAGTTTGCAGCTTGCTTTGAGTAAGTAAATGAATGAGCAGGGGGCCGGGAGTTTGGAACTTGCAAACTAAAGAGCTGACATGCTCCAAAAAGCACTCACTCTCCCCCCACACTCCCTGTCACAATCCACCCCACCCGTTTTGAAAAGTACGTTGCAGCCACATGAATGCTGGGATAGCTGCCCATAAGGCACCTCTCCCAACACAGCTGCAAATGTTGCAAGTGTGGCCACACCACTGTGCTGGCAGCTGTCAGTGTGGACAGACTGCAGCGCTTTTCCCTACTCAGCTGTACCTCACAGTGCTGTACAGCTGCAAGTATAGCCAAGGCCTAAGGTGCAGTTATTTCATGCTTAGATTCTCACTTTCCTCACAAAGATTCTGTACCTTGCACTACATTAAAACCATGATGCAAAACAATTCAGTAAACATTGTTTGCATACACTCAACCACCTTAGTTCATTTAAATACAAATCACAGAGGCACGCTCTTATTTTAGTGGGATCACAGGGCAGAGTAACAATGAGCAATTCTATTACAAACTTTCAAAGTGTGATCAAAGCTTTTATCGGTGCAGACAAAGTAGTTTGGATAAAACAACCAAATCATAGTCTAAAATTTAAACCTGAGCCTTTTTTGACTTTTGTATGATTTTTGGTGGTTTTTTTTTTTAAATATTTGCCTAATTCTGCACTTCCATGTATCAGAACTAAAATAATATAAGTAAAGCTATTTTTACTGGATATTGATGGCCCACATAATCAAAGAGTACTAGAAGACTTGTGAGAAAACTTGTTATAAGATTCAGATTAAGGGCCAAATCTGTGGATGCTCATATCACCCAAACCTCCCTTAAATGTATCTTCACTAGTTTTAATGGTTCACCTTACCAAAAAAAAAAAAAAAAAAAATCAAGCTGAAATCACATCTGCTGTATAAATTAATCTCCAGATAACTATAATGGCCTATAAAAAGCTCTCTGTGGAGATGTTAGAGTTATCAAGAAACAGAGATACTAGAAAACCATAATGGAAAGTAATGAAGTATGTATGCTATGTATTCCCTACATTCATTATTCCCTTGCATACTGAAAACACCTTCCAATAATGTGGTGGCTTATCTGTTGCTCCAGATTAATCACTTAAACAGTTAAATAAATTTCTGAGTACCTCAAAAAAATGATAAAAAGTTCACTCTCTAATAGACCTTATATTCACAATACATATGATGAAGCTCATTCCTAGCCATTTGGCTTTGGTAAAATTTGAATACTGCAATACATGAAAGCCTAAAAATTAACCATTAAGCATACTACATGTATCACATAGCTATCTACTTAGCAGCCGCAACTCAGATGCCTAATAAGGTTTACTTACCTTGGGGACAGAATTGGAAGAAAAGTGACGGTACATTGATCAAATGGATTATCTTGGTGTTTCTGCTAAAATTATCAGCAGTGAAATGGTTAATGTTGGCATTCAAATTGGCATAGTTCGGCTTCAGATTTAACACCCATTGTGATGTTTGTGGTGGTTCATTCCTTTCAGAACTATTATTTCAGGCTAAAAAGCAAAACACTGGGTCACATTTAGAAAGATTTCTTCACAATCACAGGGTCTGACTCCATCTAACACAGGAAAGAGCACTCAGCACCTAACCTAACTTGAAAGATTGCAAATTAGCAGTGCTAGATATTAGTCTCTCCTATTCAAGCTGTTCCATTGTGTCTAAGGGTATGTCTACACTACGAAATTAGGTCGAATTTATAGAAGCCGGTTTTATAGAAATCGGTTGTATACAGCTGATTGTGTGTATCCGCACATAAAATGGTCTAAGTGCATTCAGTCGGCGGACCACGTCCACAGTACCGAGACTAGCATCGACTTCCGGAGCGTTGCACTGTGGGTAGCTATCCCACAGTTCCCGCAGTCTCCGCCGCCCATTGGAATTCTGGGTTAAGATCCCAATGCCTGAATGATGCAAAACAGTGTCGCGGGGGGTTCTGGGTACATGTCATCAGGCACCTCCCCCTCCGTCAGAGCAACGGCAGACAATCGATTCACGCCTTTTTACCTGGGTTACCTGTGCAGACAACATACCGCGCCAAGCATGGAGCCCGCTCAGCTCAGCTGACCGTCACCATATGTCCTCTAGGTGCTGGCAGACGTGGTACTGCATTGCTACACAGCAGCAGCTAATTGCCTTTTGGCAGTAGACGGTGCAGTATGACTAGTAGCCTTCATCGGCGATCTGGGTGCTGGCAGACGTGGGGCTGGCAGACGTGGGGCTGCATTGCACACAGCAGCAGTCCCTTGACTTTTGGTAGAAGATGATATATTACAACTGGTATCCGTCGTCGTCGTACTGCAGTGGCTGTCAATCATGGGCACCTGGGCAGTCTCGACGATGATGGCTATCAGTTGTAGTATGCTATTTTCTGCCAAGCACCCAGAAGATGCTGAGGGCTATCAGTCATGCTGCACCGTCGTCTGCCAGCTTAAGATGTAAAAAATAGATTTGTTCTGTATTCATTTGCTTCCCCCTCCCTCCGTGAAATCAACGGCCTGCTAAACCCAGGGTTTTGAGTTCAATCTTTGGGGGGGCCATTCTGTGTGACAGTTGTTTGTGTTTCTCCCTGATGCACAGCCACCTTTGTTGATTTTAATTCCCTGTACCTGTACGCCATGTCGTCACTCGCCCCTCCCTCCCTCCGTCCGTCAGATACTAGTTTCGCGCCTTTTTTCAGACCAGACGCCATAGCACTGGGATCATGGAGCCCGCTCAGATCACCACGGCAATTATGAGCACTATGAACATCACGCGCATTGTCCTGGAGTATATGCAGAGCCAGGACATGCCAAAGCAAAACCAGGACCAGCCGAGGAGGCGATTGCAGCGTGGCGACGAGAGTGATGAGGAAATTGACATGGACATAGACCTCTCACAAGGCACAGGTCCCAGCAATGTTACTGGGGGCAGGTTCATGCCGTGGAACACAGATTCTGGGCCCGGGAAACAAGCACAGACTGGTGGGACCACATCGTGCTGCAGGTGTGGGACGATTCCCAGTGGCTGCGAAACTTTCGCATGCGTAAGGGCACTTTCATGGAACTTTGTGACTTGCTTTCCCCTGCCCTGAAGCACCAGAATACCAGGATGAGAGCAGCCCTCACAGTTGAGAAGCAAGTGGCGATTGCCCTGTGGAAGCTTGCAACGCCAGACAGCTACCGGTCAGTCAGGAATCAATTTGGAGTGGGCAAATCTACTGTGGGGGCTGCTGTGATCCAAGTTGCCAGGGCAATCAAAGACCTGCTGATATCAAGGGTAGTGACTCTGGGAAACGTGCAGGCCATAGTGGATGGTTTTGCTGCAATGGGATTCCCAAACTGTGGTGGGGCGATAGACGGAACCCATATCCCTATCTTGGCACCGGAGCACCAAGCCACTGAGTACATAAACCGCAAGGGGTACTTTTCAATGCTGCTGCAAGCCCTGGTGGATCACAAGGGACGTTTCACCAACATCAACGTGGGATGGCCGGGAAAGGTACATGATGCTTCAGGCACTCTGGTCTGTTTCGAAAGCTGGAGGAAGGGACTTTCTTCCCGGACCAGAAAATAACCGTTGGGGATGTTGAAATGCCTATAGTTATCCTTGGGGACCCAGCCTACCCCTTAATGCCATGGCTCATGAAGCTGTACACAGGCAGCCTGGACAGTAGTCAGGACCTGTTCAACTACAGGCTGAGCAAGTGCCGAATGGTGGTGGAATGTGCATTTGGACATTTAAAAGCGCGCTGGTGCAGCTTACTGACTCGCTCAGACCTCAGCGAAAAGAATATCCCCATTGTTATTACTGCTTGCTGTGTGCTCCACAATATCTGTGAGAATAAGGGGGAGACATTTATGGCGGGGTGGGAGGTTGAGGCACATCGCCTGGCCGCTGATTACGCGCCGCCAGACACCAGGGCGGTTAGAAGAGCACAGCAGGGTGCGGTGCGCATCAGAGAAGCTTTGAAAACTAGTTTTGTGACTGGCCAGGCTACAGTGTGAAACTTCTGTTTGTTTCTCCTTGATGAACCCTCCGCCCACCCCCCCACCCGGTTCATTCTACTTCCCTGTAAACCAACCACCCCACCCTCCCCTCCCCTCCCCCTTCGAGCACCACTTGCAGAGGCAATAAAGTCATTGTTACTTCACATTCATGCATTCTTTATTAAATCATCACACAACTAGGGGGATAATTGTCAAGGTAGCCGGGATGGGGGGGGAGGAGGGAAGGAAAAGGACACACTGCAGTTTAAAACTTTAACTCTTATTGAAGGCCAGCCTTCTGATGCTCGGGCAATCATCTGGGGTGGAGTGACCGGGTGGCCAGAGGCCCCCCCACCGTGTTCTTGGGCGTCTGGATGAGGAGGCTATGGAACTTGGGGAGGAGGGCTGTTGGTTACACAGGGGCTGTAGCGGCGGTCTCTGCTCCTGCTGCCTTTCCTGCAGCTCAACCATACGCTGGAGCATATCAGTTTGATGCTCCAGCAGCCGGAGCATCGACTCTTGCCTTCTGTCTGCAAGCTGACGCCACCTATCATCTTCAGCCTGCCACTTGCTCTGTTCATCCCGCGATTCAGCCCGCCACCTCTCCTCTCGTTCATACTGTGCTTTTCTGTAGTCTGACATTGACTGCCTCCACGCATTCTGCTGTGCTCTTTCAGCGTAGGAGGACATCTGAAGTTCCGTGAACATGTCATCCCGAGTTCGCCGTTTTCTCCTTCTAATCTACACTAGCCTCTGTGAAGGAGAAACATTTGCAGCTAGTGGAGGAGAAGGGAGAGGTGGTTAAAAAAGACATTTTAGAGAACAATGGGTATACTCTTTCACGTTACATTTTGCTGTTCACATTACACAGCACATGTGCTTTTGTTACAAGGTCACATTTTTCCTCTTATATTAAGGGCCTGCCAGCTTGGTGTGAGAGATCACTCACGCAGTGCCAGGCAACAGATTTCGGCTTGCAGGCAGCCATGGTAAGCCACAGTCTTTTGGCTTTTTTAACCTTCTTAACACGTGGGAATGGTTTCAAACAGTAGCACCCTCATTTCCCATACCAAGCACCTGTTGGGTTGGCCATTTAAAATGGGTTTGCAGTGTAAAAGGAGGGGCTGCGGTTTCCGGGTTAACATGCAGCACAAACCCAACTAACCCCCCTCCCCTCCCCCCCCACACCCAATTATCGGGGATGATCACTTCACCCCTCCCCCCCACCGTGTGGCTAACAGCGGGGAACATTTCTGTTCAGCAGAGCAGGAAGGGGCACCTCTGAATGTCCTCTTAATAAAATCGCCCCATTTCAACCAGGTGACCGTGAATGATATCACTTTCCTGAGGATAACAAAGAGCGATAAGGAATGGATGTTGTCTGCATGCCAGCAAACACTGGGACCATACGCTGCCATGCTTTGTTATGCAATGATTCCAGACTACGTGCTACTGGCCTGGCGTGGTAAAGTGTCCTACCATGGCGGAAGGGATAAGGCAGCCCTCCCCAGAAACCTTTTGCAAAGGCTTTGGGAGTACATGAAGGAGAGCTTTCTGGAGATGTCCCTGGAGGATTTCCGCTCCATCCCCATACATGTTAACAGACTTTTCCAGTAGCTGTACTGGCCGCGATTGCCAGGGCAAATTAATCATTAATCATTAAACACGCTTGCTTTTAAACCATGTGTAATATTTACAAAGGTACACTCACCAGAGGTCCCCTGTGTGCCCTCAGGGTCTGGGAGCACGCCTTGGGTGAGTTTGGGGGTTACTGGCTCCAGGTCCAGGGTGATAAACATATCCTGGCTGTTGGGGAAACCGGTTTCTCCGCTTCCTTGCTGCTGTGAGCTATCTACATTATCTTCATCCTCATCTTCCTCGTACCCCGAACCCGCTTCCCTGTGTGTTTCTCCAGTGACGGAGTCATAGCACACGGTTGGGGTAGTGGTGACGGCACCCCCTAGCATGGCATGCAGCTCCACGTAGAAGCGGCATGTTTGCGGCTCTGCCTCGGATCTTCCGTTTGCCTCTCTGGCTTTGTGGTAGGCTTGCCTTAGCTCCTTAATTTTCACGCGGCACTGCTGTGCGTCCCTGTTATGGCCTCTGTCCTTCATGGCCTTGGAGACCTTTTCTAATATTTTGCCATTTCGTTTACTGCTACGGAGTTCAGCTAGCACTGATTCATCTCCCCATATGGCAAGCAGATCCCGTACCTCCCGTTCGGTCCATGATGGAGCTCTTTTGCGATCCTGGGACTCCATCATGGTTACCTGTGCTGATGAGCTCTGCGTGGTAACCTGTGCTCTCCACGCTGGGCAAACAGGAAATGAAATTCAAACGTTCGTGGGGCTTTTCCTGTCTACCTGGTCAGTGCATCTGAGTTGAGAGTGCTGTCCAGAGCGGTCACAATGAAGCACTGTGGGATAGCTCCGGGAGGCCAATAATGTTGAATTCCATCCACACTACCCCAATTCCGACCCGCTAAGGCCAATTTTTTTGCTAATCCCCTCGTCGGAGGTGGAGGAAAGAAACTGGTTTAAGTCGAAAGAAAGGGCTTCGTCGTATGAACGTGTCCAGGCTTAATTCGATTTAACGCTGCTAAAGTCGACCTAAACTCGTAGTGTAGATCAGGCGTAAATCATTAAAAAGTCATTTGAGTAGGGACATGAACTTGGGTCTCCTCTCCCACATGTGTGCTCTAACCACCAGGCTAGAGAGTCATTTTCACTCACTCCCTCTGGCACAGTGACTATTCAATTATTTTAATCATAGTGGAACAGCTTTGACAGGAGAGGTTGAGCAAGACCCAACCTGGAACATCCTACAATCCAGTGGTCAAGGCACGCTCCTGCAACACAGGAGACCCAAATTCAAATCCATCTCTGCATCAGGCAGAGTGGGAACTGAACACAGGTCTTGCACATCTCAGGTGAGTGCCTTAACCAACAAGCGAAAAGTTATGCAGTGGCTACTCCCCTCATTTTGTGAATGGCTCCTAACTCCCAAAAACAAATGTTCTGGATAAAATTATTCAGCAAATTCATGTCAAATTTATTAATCGTTTCAGGTCAACCAAAACAACACTTTTGGGTGAATAAATTATTTGTTTTTAAAAACTCACCCAACTCTACTGGTAAGGTACAATAATCAAAACACAAATACTAACACAACTAGACAAAAATGTAAGGTATTTTACTTCATGTGCAGCACAGCCACAATTAGTACATGGCTTATTGACTATGCCATAGCACAGAACAGATCCTCAATTGCTTAAAACTTCACTATTAAATATTTTTCCACAAAAATGTGCCTTTTTATTTAAATTTATTGCCAGTTATGTCTGTCTCCACTTTAGGCACATTCCACATTCCACGGTAATTTTTTCTTGCCACAGAAGAATTACTACATCCAAAAGAGACCTCCTAAACCTAGTGAGAACTCGCCAGCATTGTTTAGAGACGTGAGCACAGGATTGCATGTCAGCAGGTTCAGAGACCTAATTCTGGCTCTGTCACTGACCCACTGTATGATCTCAGGCAAATCATTTCAACCCTGTACCTCAATTTCCCCATTTGTAAAATGGGAATAATACTATTTATCTACTTAACTCGCAAGGGTGTTATGAGGATTAAATTGATGACTAATGTACTTGTATAAAACATAATATAATATTTCACATTTATACTTGAAATCTAAAGTTTTCTGGCCTGATTCTGATCTCACTTATGCCTATGTAATTCCACTGACTTCAACAGATTTATCAGAGTGAGAGGTGAATCAAGCTGTTAAAGACCATACAGCAGAGCTATGTAACAAAACAAAAAAATTGCTTAAAAAATGGGTAAATCCTTTTCTTACTTTCCCAACTCAGATACAGTAAAATAAATTCTGCTTATTTTAAAAAAAAAATCTTCTTTAGACTGAAGCAAAGCATGGGAAATTTCAGTCAACAGGAGAATCTTTTATAATGATATAAGATAATTTGTAGAGCTACCATGAAAAATATAAGAAATCTTGTTTTCTAGTTAAAACATTAGACTTAAATTATATAACATGATGTCTAGAATTTTAAAGCCTCCCCCCCACCCACAAGCCCTCTCCCCGACTGTCGTTCCTGCTGTTCAAGTATATTACAATCATTAGTATCTCCACCACCTATTATACAGTGCCCATAAATTTCCAGTGTATTTCGGGGCAGGGGGGGAAGGGGAGCAGCGGCTATACATTGAAAACACGAATTTTTGCTTTAGGACTTGATGTGGGAAAGCAGGGAAACCCCTGTGCAGCATTCAGGTGGGATTTCTGGCACCTATCAAGGCCAGAGTTTGGGATGTTTCTTTGACTTTTAACCCTAGGAGGTAGTTTAAGCTTTTCGTATTGGGTGGGGAACGCATCTTCTTTTCATGCCTCCTTCTGGGCCGGGGGGTAAGGGGGTGATGACTTAATTTGGTGGAGAAGAGGTGATGAATTCTTCATGCGTCGCTTCAGCAAGGTCTGACAACTGGCTGCCTCACTATGTGGCATCCCACCATCTGCCCCTACATACAACAGAGAATTATATTAATGTATCTGCTGGAATAACACCAGTAAAGTACTTCACAATGTTGACATTTAAAAGTAAAGTATTAGGCTTCAAATGTAACAGTGTTGAGAGAAACAGAAAAGTTCTTAGAGCTATTGTTTCAAGCGTACCGCAGACTCAGAAAGACAACACTGCAACAATTTACAATCTATTCTCATTTAGAAGATTTTCTTTGCAATCATAAAAACTAGACTTTTTTTTTTAATTTAAACCTTAATTTCTGGAACACAATTATGAAGCAAATTCAGAAAAGGACAATTGTATTGTAATTTACACATCACAGGCCATTGGGCTATTTATCACTAATAGTTAAAGCTCAATTAATTGCCAAAGTTAGGCTATCATACCATCCCCTCCATAAATTTATCAAGCTTAGTCTTGAAGCCAGATATGTCTTTTGCCTGCACTGCTCCCCTCGGAAGGCTATTCCAGAACTTCACTCCTCTGATGGTTAGAAACCTTTGTCTAATTTCAAGTCTAAAACTTCCTGATGGCTAGTTTATATCCATTTTTTCTTGTGTTCACATTGGTACGGAGCTTAAATAATTCCTCTCCCTCCCTGATATTTATCCCCCGGATATATTTATGGAGAGCAATCATATCTCCCCTCAGCCTTCTTTTGGTTAGTCTAAACAAGCCAAGCTCTTTGAGTCTCCTTTCATAAGACAGGTTTTCCATTCCTCGGATCATCCTAGCCTTTCTTTGTACCTGTTCCAGTTTTAATTCATCCTTCTTAAACATGGGAGACCAGAACTGCACACAATATTCCAGATGAGGTCTCACTAGTGCCTTGTATAACGGTATTAACACCTCCTTATCTCTACTGGAAATACCTCGCCTGATGCATCCCAAGACCACATTAGCTTTTTTCACAGCCGTATCACATTGGCAGCTCATAGTCATCCTGTGATCAACCAATACTCCGAGGTCCTTCTCCTCCTCTGTTACTTCCACGTGATGTGTCCCCAGTTTATAACAAAAATTCTTGTTATTAATCCCTAAATGCATAACCTTGCACTTTTCACTATTAAATTTCATCCTATTACTATTACTCCAGTTTACAAGGTCATCCAGATCTTCCTGTTGGATATCCTGGTCCCTCTCTGTATTGGCAATACCTCTCAGCTTTGTGTCACCCACAAACTTTATTAGCACATTCCCACTTTTTCTGCTGTCAGTAATAAAAAGATTAAATAAGATTGGTCCCAAAACCAATCCCTGAGGAACTCCACTAGTAACCTCCTTCCAGCCTGACAGTTCACCTTTCAGTATGACCCGTTGTAGTCTCCCCTTTAACCAGTTCCTTATCCACCTTTCAATTTTCATATTCATCCCCATTTTTCCAATTTAGCAAATAATTCCCCATGTGGAATCATATCAAATGCCTTATGGAAATCGAGGTAAATTAGATCCACTGCATTTCCTTTGTCTAAAAATATCTGTTACCTTCTCAAAGAAGGAGATCAGGTTGGTTTGGCACGATCTACCTTTTGTAAAACCATGTTGTATTTTGTCCCAATTACCATTGACCTCAATGTCCTTAACTTTCTCCTTCAAAATTTTTTCCAAGACCTTTCATTCATACTACAGATGTCGAACTAACAGGCCTGTAGTTACCTAGACCACTTTTATTCCTTTCTTAAAAATAGGAACTATGTTAGCAATTCTCCAGTCATACGGTACAACCCCATAGTTTACAGATTCATTAAAAATTCTTGCTAATGGGCTTGCAATTTCATGTGCCAGTTCCCTTAATATTCTTGGATGAAGATTATCTGAGCCCCCCAATTTAGTCCCATTAAGCTGTTCGAGTTGGCTTCTACCTCGGATGTGGTAATATCTACCTCCATATCCTCATTCCCATTTGTCATCCTACTATTATCCCTAAGCTCCTCATTACAGACTGAGGCAAAGTATTTGTTTAGATATTGGGCCATGCCTAAATTATCCTTAACCTCCACTCCATCCTCAGTGTTTAGTGGTCCCACTTCTTTCTTTGTTTTCTTATTTATATGGCTATAGAACCTTTTACTATTGGTTTTAATTCCCCTTGCAAGGTCCAACTCTACATGGCTTTTGGCCTTTCTCACTTTATCCCTACATGTTCTGACCTCAATAAGGTAGCTTTCCTTGCTGATCCCTCCCATCTTCCACTCCTTGTAGGCTTTCTGCTTTTTCTTAATCATCTCTCTGAGATGCTTGTTCATCCAGCTTGGTCTACAACTCCTGCCTATGAGTTTTTTCCCCTTTCTTAGGATGCAGGCTTCTGATAGTTTCTGCAACCTTGACTTGAAGTAAATCCACACCTCCTCCGCCTTTAGATACACAAGTTCTTCAGTCCAATCCACTTCCCTAACTAATTTCCTTAATTCTTTAAAGTTAGCCCTTTTGAAATCAAAAACCCTAGTCACAGATCTATTTTTGTTTATCCTTCCATTTAGTTTGAACTAAATTAGCTCATGATCGCTTGAACCAAGGTTGTTCCCTACAACCATTTCTTCTATGAGGTCCTCACTACTCACCAAAACCAAATCTAAAATGGCATCTCCTCTTGTTGGTTCAGCAACTACTTGGTGAAGGAATCCATCAACTATCGCAGGAAAATCTGAGCCCTATTATTATTACTAACACTTGTCCTCCAGTCTATATCTGGGAAGTTAAAGTCTCCCATGATCACACAATTCCCATTAGTATTTACTTCATTAAAAACATTAAAGAGGTCTCTATCCATATCCAGATTGATCCCGATGGTCTGTAGCACACCCCAAGCACTATCCCAGGCGAGGCTCTAGTAGCTTTCTTCCCCAATCTGATTTTTGCCCAGACTGTCTTATCCATTCTATCACTTCTTATTTCTTCACAGTCTACCTCATCATTGATATACAACGCTACTCCACCATCTTTGCCTTTATTTCTGTCTTTCCTAAACAGTGCATACCCTTCAATACCTGTACTCCAGTCATGACTACTATTCAACCATGTTTCTGTTATCCCTATAATATCTGGTTTAACTTCCTTCACCAGTAGCTCTAGTTCCTCCATTTTGTTACCTAGGCTCCTCACATTAGTGTACAAACATCTTAGGCCTGGTCCCCACTAAGCCCCCACTTCGGACTAAGGTACGCAAATTCAGCTACGTTAATAACGTAGCTGAATTCGAAGTACCTTAGTCCGAACTTACCGCGGGTCCAGACGCGGCAGGAAGGCTCCCCCGTCGATGCCGCGTACTCCTCTCGGCGAGCTGGAGTACCGGCGTCGACGGCGAGCACTTCCGGGATCGATCCGGGATCGATTTATCGCGTCTTAACCAGACGCGATAAATCGATCCCAGAACATCGATTTCCTGCCGCCGGACCCTCCGGTAAGTGAAGACGTACCCTTAATTTTTCCTGTTTGGCTTCTCTCATATTCTTTACCCAATTAGGCACAGACATTCTACTGCCAGTATCACCTACTAGACTGATATCTACACTACCCTTCCTCCTTATGTCCATTCTCCCACCCATGGATGTATCCTTTCTTATTTTGTTTACTTCCCTCTCAATGTTAAAATCCGGCATGGAGATTATGTGGACATCTCCCAACCATCTCCCCCAAATTCCTAGTTTAAAGCTCTCTTAATCAGTTGTGGCAGCTTCCATCCTAGAAGTCTATTTCCCTCCCTACTCAGGTGAAGTCCATCCCAAGAGAACAATCCTCTGTCCATGAATGCTTCCCAGTGGTTATACATCCCAAAGTCCTCCTTATAGCACCACTGCCTGAGCCATCTGTTGATCATCAAAATCTTGTCATACCTTTGTTGCCCTTCTCTAGGAATAGGCAGAATCCCACTGAAGATCGCCTGAGCCTCGATTTCCTAAAGTGTCTTCCCTTGGCATAGTCTCCCTTGATATGTTCCACCAAGAATCTAGCCATATCATTCATTCCCATTTGAAGGACAATCAGTGGATTGTTTCCCGCTCCTGTTAGGATCCTCTTCATCCTCAGGTCCACATCCTATATCTTAGCACCTGGCAGGCAGCACACCCTTCTGTTCTTTGGATCAGCTCTAGTTACAGACCTGTCTATTCTTCTCGGTAAGGAGTCCCCAATCACGTAGACCTGCCTTTTCCTGGTGATGGTGTGATTCTCCGGTATATCCTCTGGCTGCAAGTCCTCTCGATTCCTATTGTCCCTTGCAATTCTCCACAATCCATCCCGTATCCTCCTGGGGCTCATACTTGGTATTATCTCCATTGATGCTTCCCCTCTTCCTATAGGACTAGCTGCTTTTCTCTTCTTCTTTGCCCTCTCACCTTCAGCAACCACCTGCCGTGCCCCTTCTTCATTTTCCAACTCCGCAAACCTGTTCCTGAGCTCTATTTCTCCTTCACTAGCCCGTCTTTTCCTCTGCCTGGTTCTCTTAGTCACATGCTTCCACTGTCTACTTTCCTCACCCAGCAGTCTCCCCTCAGAGTTCTTTGGTCCTGCTTCCATCTGCAAGTCTGAACTCTAAACTCAACCCTTCTATACTCAACCAGAGTTTCCACCTGCATCTCCAATTCTTGGATCTTTTCTTCCATCAGCACTTCATGCAAACGAAACCCTTTTTAGGTACCCCCTCCAGGATCATGTACATGCCGCAGCTTCCACATCCAGTCATCTTCATTGTATCTTCCACTGCTTGGGTCACTACCACTGCTGCCTCTGTATCTGTCATAGCCTTCTCACCTAAGTCCTGTTAGTCCGGGAAACACTAACCAAACCAAAACACCACCACCCACAGCAACACAAACCCCCAACAAGCACCAAAACACTGCCAGACCACCACATACTCCCTTCACTAGCCTATCTGTTCCTCTGCCTGGCTCTCTTAGTCTTCTCCCAAACTCCCCTTGCAAACTCCCACTCAAACTTCCCTGTTTATAGCTCTATTTGCTGGCTCCTGTGCTGCTGCAGCTGCTCCCCTCCTACCCATCCACAAAGAGGTCCTAATATCAAACTTTGAGAGGCTAAGGGCTTGTCTGCATGGACTAAGTTCACTTTACTCCTACTCCTAAAACATCTAAGTGGGCTTAAGACATACCCACACTAGCATCACTAAAAATAGCAATTATAGATTTTGGGGCGCCTGGGATTCAGTGCAGGCTATACAAGCACACCAAGTATGCCTAGGTACATACACGCATTGTCAGCCCGTGCAGAAGTCCATGTTGCCACATCCACATTATTATTTTTAGCCACCCTAGTGCAGGTAAAGCTAACATGGGTATATCTACCCAGACTGCAATCACACCTGGGATTGCTGCATGAATTGATTGATTGACCTGCCTTAATTTTCATCCATGTCCCCTTGTAGACATGCCCTAAGTCAAGAAAAGCAACAGTAGAATGAGTTCTAATTGAAAACAATATGAGTGGGAGTTTGGTGCTAAATGGATGTAGGGCAGGAAATGCATAATATTGTGTCCATTTGAAGCTGCAGATTCAATTTAGGTAGACAAAACGTAATTATCTGTATTGCAGGTTGATTAGGACATTTGAGATAGCACTCCTAGTGTTTCTCGTCTAGATACTGATCCAGCACTGTCCTGTCAGTCAGGTCAGCTTTCCCAGGGGGAAAAACACTCTCAGGGGGGTATTTTTTCACTCCTCTGAGCGAGAAAGTTGCAGCGCTGTAAATTGCTAGTGTAGACAAGCCCTAAGGAGGTCAACTTAAAGTGAAGCACTGAAATTAAAATGTACTCGACACTTCCTGCATTTATTTTTTTTCAACACATTTGTAGGAAATGGCAGAGCTGTAAAGATTTAGACCACTATGTAAGCATGCCTGAACAAAGACTGAAGCACCAGTCATCAGGAAAACAAGATGCAAACTATTGAAGACTGAGAAAAGCATAGTTTGCCATCTGGCTACAGCTGCCTGACTGCAAGTAGAAATAATGAGTAAATCCAACAGTCCTGACTGGTGGATGTGACAGCACAGTAAATACCTTGGGCTAGCTTCTTCCCCAGGTAATGCAGGGAGTGAGGGAGATGCAGACTGCACACTCTTGTACTAAGGATGGCTGCTGTGCTTGGAGATGGAAATTCACCTTTATGGGAGGCCAGGCAGCATTTGCACTGCTACCATGCACCAGAGACTCCCCCATGGGAAGGCAGCTTTAATCTCCATCTCTCTTTCACAGGAACCCTGACAATGAGGGCAGCAGTAGGAATATGCTGAGTCAGTGCATCCCCTCCACACCTATGCCATGCTCTCTCATGCAAGTGTTGCCCACTTTTCAATCTGAGTAAATCTGGCCCATTGTCTTCTACTATGTTTTAGTGGAACCCCATGTATCCCTACCCCCCTCCCTCCATTTCTCACCCCTCTGTGTTCCAATCAGGCTGTCTGAATGCCTGCAACAGACACATTGAGAGTAGGGTTGCCAACTTTCTAGTCGCATAAAACCAAACACCGCTGCCCTGACCCAAGGCCCCGCCCCTACCCAGCCCCTTCTCAGTGGCCCCACCCCCCACTCACTGCATCCCCCCTCCCACCATTGCTCACTCTCCCTCCCTCACTTTCACTGTGCTGGGTCAGAGGGTTGGGGTGTGGGAGGGGGTGAAGCCAGAAAGGCTTCAGGGTTCAGGGTGCAGGAGGGGGTGAGGCCTCCAGCTGGGGGTGCAGGCTCTGGAGTGGGGTTGGGGATGAGGGGCTTGGGGTGCAAGAGGGGGCTCCAGACTGGGGCAGGGGGTTGGGGTGCAGGAGGGGATATTGGGTGCAGGTTCCAGGACGGGTCTCAGGGCTGGGGCAGGGATGTGGGCTCTGGAAGGGAGTTAGGGTGTTGGGCGGCTCTTACCTCAGGCAGCTCCTGGTCAGCAGTGCAATGGGGCTAAGGTAGGCTTCCTGCCTGCCCTGGCTCTGCGCAGCTCCTGGAAGTGGCCAGCATATCCCTACAGCCCCTAGGCAGAAGGGGCTCCACGCACTGCCCATGCCCACGAGCACCACCCTCGCAGCACATGGAGCTTCCCCAATCACCCCTCCACCTAGGGGCCGTAGGGACATGTCGGGAGCTGCGTGGAGACAGGGCAGGCAGGGAGCCTACCTTAGCCCCGCTGCACTGCCAAGCAGACTTTTAACAGCCCGGTCAGCGGTGCTGACCAGAGCCACCAGGATCCCTTTTTGACTGGGTGTTCTGGTCAAAAACCAGACGCCTGGCAACCCTAATTGAGAGGGCAGCAGAGACCATCTCTCTATTCTCAGTTCCTTCCAACACCACAGCAGTCCCAAGCAGATGGAAAGAACAATTGCAGGGAATGTACTGTTCAGCCCCTATGTCCCTAGACTGCAGTATACCCAGTGAATGCCCAAAGAATTTGGCTGGTAAACTTTAACAAGTCTCTACTAAGCATGTGTGAATTGAGATTTTTTCCAGAGGTTTATAACCTGACTATATTTGGGTAAATTTTCAGAAGAATGGCGAAAGACATGTCCTTGACACCAGGGCACCCCCTTGCCAAATCTTAAGCCTTTGTTCCAAAAATGGAGATTAGAGCTTCACAACAAAATGGTTGTATGATTTTTTTAAACACCGGCAAAGCAATATATTTTGGCTGAAACTTTCCAGAAAAAGTTGAGCCTGATGCAGACACCTAGCATGGGAAATTTTAATCCAATCTGGCAAAACTATTAAAGCAACTGAAATCAGGGCCTTATAATGGAAAGTGTGGGGCAACCTTAACTACGGGCAGTGCTACCAGCTCTGCCTACAATGAGATCTATAAAACAGTTATAAGATCATTAGTGGCTTCACGATGGGTTTATAATCAAGTCTCCTGCACAATTTGTGGCTTGCTTTAATACTAACACATTAATACCTATTCTGCCATCATCAACAAACAAGCACAAAAAATAAAATGTCCTTGCAACACCACCACCTCTCTAGTACTTATTCATGTTCCCTGATCCTCCCACTCACCCCACCCTACCTAAACACAAATGAAGTGAAGATTTCTTAGTATGGAAATTCATTAATCTTAAATCAAGCCAAACAAACATTTTCCACAACTCCCTCCTCCCCCAACAAAACACCAAATGTGCTGTCTAATGACAATACCAAAGACAGTACTAACATCTAGATGATTAATGAATGTTTTGAGCAGAAAACTGCATAAGAAATGCATGTTATATATTTATATATTTATCTGCTTGTCAAATCAAATGACAAATCAATACCACATCTGTGAATGTACACACTTCACATTTATTGCATTTGATTTTCTCATTTTAAATTCTATCAGTGGATCATTAGAATACTAAAATGTAAAAAGACCTTATTTCACTATGAGTGATTTTCAAAAATAAATCTGATATGAAGGGGATATCAACAGCTCTTAGAACATACTTTGTCCAGGAGAGCTGTATAAATGCTAATCTTTCCCTATTCCCTTCAAGTAAATATTTGGGAGAAAGAAAAAAAAACATACTCGTCTTATGAACTTAAAAATCTGCATGATGTTGCTATAGTCTTTGTCCACCCTTTCCCACCCTAATTTCCCCAATGTTTTATGACATCTGTTACAACACCTTGTCTTAACTTCCACTGTAAACTCATCAGGAACAGTGGATGAAATCCGGAACCCAGTGAAGTCAACAGGAGTTTTGTCATTGCATTCAGTAAGGCTAGAATTTCATCCCATTATCTTTTATCTGTCTGTGAAGTGCCAGGCATGTTTATGGTGCTATATAAATAATAGTAATAAAATATCAAGCATAATTTGTTCATCAAAATCAGCAGTCTGGAGCTCCTAAAGTGATAGACCAGAACCAAAGCCCAAAAACTTGATTTTCATGCACAATCTACGTTGGGCTGAGCGTTGAGGACATCCATACAGACTGCAGAGGAGGAACTCTTCTGCCACTGAAGACACAGAGCCACTTTATAAATGAAATAAAGACTAACACAAGCTCATTTCAACCAAGGAATCTAAAATACAGCAGTGTGACCAACACACCACACTAATACCCACTTTAAACCTATATTACAACCTCTCCCCCCCCCCACACACACTCACAAGATAGTATCAGAGGGGTAGCCGTGTTAGTCTGAATCTGTAAAAAGCAACAGAGGGTCCTGTGGCACCTTTGAGACTAACAGAAGTATTGGGAGCATAAGCTTTTGTGGGTAAGAACCTCACTTCTTCAGATGCAAGTAATGGAAATCTCCAGAGGCAGGTATAAATCAGTGTGGAGATAACGAGGTTAGTTCAATCAGGGAGGGTGAGGTGCTCTGCTAGCAGTTGAGGTGTGAACACCAAGGGAGGAGAAACTGCTTCTGTAGTTGGATAGCCATTCACAGTCTTTGTTTAATCCTGATCTGATGGTGTCAAATTTGCACATGAACTGGAGCTCAGCAGTTTCTCTTTGGAGTCTGGTCCTGAAGTTTTTTTGCTGTAAGATGGCTACCTTTACATCTGCTATTGTGTGGCCAGGGAGGTTGAAGTGTTCTCCTACAGGTTTTTGTATATTGCCATTCCTGATATCTGACTTGTGTCCATTTATCCTCTTGCGTAGTGACTGTCCAGTTTGGCCAATGTACATAGCAGAGGGGCATTGCTGGCACATGATGGCATATATAACATTGGTGGACGTGCAGGTGAATGAGCCGGTGATGTTGTAGCTGACCTGCACGTCCACCAATGTTATATATGCCATCATATGCCAGCAATGCCCCTCTGCTATGTACATTGGCCAAACTGGACATTTATCCTCTTGCGTAGTGACTGTCCAGTTTGGCCAATGTACATAGCAGAGGGGCATTGCTGGCATATGATGGCATATATAACATTGGTGGACGTGCAGGTCAGCTACAACATCACCGGCTCATTCACCTGCACGTCCACCAATGTTATATATGCCATCATGTGCCAGCAATGCCCCTCTGCTATGTACATTGGCCAAACTGGACAGTCACTACGCAAGAGGATAAATGGACACAAGTCAGATATCAGGAATGGCAATATACAAAAACCTGTAGGAGAACACTTCAACCTCCCTGGCCACACAATAGCAGATGTAAAGGTAGCCATCTTACAGCAAAAAAACTTCAGGACCAGACTCCAAAGAGAAACTGCTGAGCTCCAGTTCATTTGCAAATTTGACACCATCAGATCAGGATTAAACAAACACTAGCAGAGCACCTCACCCTCCCTGATTGAACTAACCTTGTTATCGCCACACTGATTTATACCTGCCTCTGGAGATTTCCATTACTTGCATCTGAAGAAGTGAGGTTCTTACCCACGAAAGCTTATGCTCCCAATACTTCTGTTAGTCTCAAAGGTGCCACAGGACCCTCTGTTGCTACTCACAAGATAGACACCCTTAAACTAATCCAGGACACATCCTATATTCGATATCAAATTCAACTAGCATAGCTCCTCCAAAATAAACTAAATGCTCTTGCTAAACTGAATACTTGCCTGGAGACAACTGGGCAAATATGGCCTTTGGGGCAAAATCCAGCCAGGTCCTAGTAAAATTCAGCTGCCTCATTCTTGACCGAGCCATGGACAGTGATAGACTTCTTAAGCACTGAACTTGCTTTAAACATGAACCATAAAGAGAGGGTCCTGGTCATCAGAAGCCTTTAGCTCTTGAAGTACGTCCTAGACAGGGGAGTATTTTATATTCAGAGGAGTGCATGACACAAAGCCCCAACAGATACAAATTTCAGTAAGTTAGAAAGATCTTTAACTATACCCAGGGCCGGATTTCCTATTAGGCACAGCAGACAAGTGCCTAGGTGTGCCTTACTGCTCTAAAGCTGCGTGCAGCACAAAGGTCAGCTGTAGGCGAGAGGGGTGAAGGGGGGAGAGGGGAGAAGATGCTGTGCCTAGGGGCGTGAGGTGTAAATCTACATCTATATCCAAGGACTCACATGGCTTTTTTTTAATCCTTTGAATGAGTGATATTTATATATCAAAGCTGAGCAACAAACTTCTGAAAAGGAGTAAAATATTAGCCTCTGTGCATAGCACTAATACATAAATAAATTTTGTAGTACAGTCACCATTATGTTAAGCTCCACAGAAAATGCACATATAGAGAAAGAAAAAGTTAATTTTAACAAGATAATCCATCCTACATTAAAATTAAGTAGATAATGTACATTTTTTTCTGCAAGACTTGCAGAGTGAGCACCATGGTAATGAGACTGACAGAAATGGAATTTTGCTTGACTCCCATTATTTAATAAATGTGGTTACTGAATGATTCATTCTCTAGTGCGTTCACAATGAGAAAGGAAAACAGGAAATACGTTTTCTTCTCAATACTGTTAATCTAAACATGGACATTCCCAAATCATAATGAAAACTCAAGATAATTACAATAATAAGGCAGCCTTTGGTGTTATCAGCAGAATCTTTTGCTATTTAAAAGAAACTCATTATCTTTATTCAAAGACTAAACTAAAAACATCAACCTTCTGGTCTGATGCAAAAAGTCACACTCCAAGTAGATAGACTGTAATAATCCACAAGGGAAAACTCAAAATCACCATTGATAATTCAGTGCCATCAACACTTTGAATAAGGTTCATAATTGTCATTGGTCAGTCAATGTGATTTACAGTTGAACTACTGTGCGTGTTCAATCCAAGAACATACTCAGGGTCCCCGGCAGGCTTGAACTGGGGTGGCTAGTCAGTGCTGAATCCTGTGCCACCACATGTTCGTTACTATTGTTACTGGAGTTAGCTAGATTAAGCTAGCACAGCGCTAGAATCACACTGTAATTTGTAGTGTAGACATAACCTAAGGGGAGCTAGAGGTATGATTTCTAGCTTGCGTTGACACATGTGCACTTGCTTTGCTTAAGCTAAGGCGGTAAGGACAGCTGCCTGAGCATACACCTGGGAATTTGGAAAGGGTTGCACTTGCCACTGCCCATGACGGTACAGCCACACTTCTATTTTTAGTGCGTAAGCTCTAGAAGAGCTAATATGTATTGTCTACCTAAGCTGGGAATCAGCTTCTTTGTAGACATAGCCTAAAAGGTCTCCTGGTGCCCTACTGTGCCACTGAGGGTCTGCACTGCCTCCAACACAAGTTTGTGTCTAAAAGCCACAAAAAAATCCCCACTATATCTTCACTATATGGCCAAATCGTGTTTCCTTTACATCTGTGACAGCAGTCTCCAAATATAACAAACTGAAAACTGAGTTCTCAACTAGAAATGGAGTAATTTATAGCTAGCCACCTTTAATTATTGAACAGACGTATAATTTATGTTACTGTTTCAATTGAATTAATATACCAAAAGAAAAGCATTGTGAACTTGAAAAGTTTCAGTTTACAAATACAAAGAGTATTTCATTATACGCTTTTTAGTGCTTTTATGAATTACCAGAGAGAAGGTTTGAAGAAGGTTTCCATTTGCAATGCAGCAGAAACCAAGTTGAAGAATAACTAGTCTGTTGAGAGGAGCAGGATAAATGTAAATGATTAGGATATGTCTACACTATGAAATTAGGTCGATTTTTAGGAAGCTATTTTATATAGTCGATTGTGTGTGTGTCCCCATTAAGTACCATAGCTAGCGTCGACTTTCAGAGTGTTGCACTGTGGGTAGCTATCCCACAGTTCCTGCAGTCTCTGCTGCCCATTGGAATTCTGGGTTGAGCTCCCAATGCCTGATAGGGCAAAAAACGTTGTGGGTGGTTTTGGGTGCATGTTGTCAGTCGCCCCTCCCTCCGTGAAAGCAATGGCTGACAATCGTTTTGCGCCTTTTTTCCATGCAAATACCACACTGCTTTCAGCAGATGGTGCAGTAGGACTGCTAACTGTCATCATCCAACCACCGCTTCCGCTGCAACTCTGCTCTCCTGGTGCCATGAATCCACCTCACAGGTCTCCAGTAAAGATTAGCACCCACAAAAAGGGGTCCTTCCTTACATGAATGTTGACACCAATTAAAGTTTAATACAAAAAAGAAAAGTTAGACAATCACGGTGAAATGAACAACAAAACTCAGGTATCTTTTTTAAGAGACAAAAAGGCTATCAGAGAGCTATAAAACCTTGAATTTTGAATGTGCCCACCCTCTACCTATGCCAATATTTTAAAGGAGAAGTACCTAAAGTAAAGCTCCAAAATCCTTTCTTAGGCACCTAAAAGATGTCCTGATTTTCAAAGGTGCTGAGCACCAGTACTTCCCATACGTAATGAAAAGTATTTTCTACAGAGGACAAGGGGAGAAAAGGATTTTGTTTTATTGACTATGCCAGGTATCCAAAAATTTCATAGACTGGTCAGACCCACACAATGTACTATACCAAAGAGATAACACCAAATATCCTAAAGATGTATTTTTTTCTCTTTTGCAAGATTTTTAAGGTAATCTCTAATTTTTATCCACAATCCGAGATAATCCAAAAGGAGTACGGGAGAAGGAGTTCAGCGCGTAGGTGGTGTTCTCTTCGATGCTTCCGGTCAAGGGTAGGGGCCCATGCAGAGACAGATGCATCCTGGAGATGAATGCCTAGCTGCAAAGATGGTGTTGCCAGGAGGGCTTCAGATTCCTTGACCACAGGATGCTGTTCCAGGAAGAAGGGCTGCTAAGCAGAGATGGGGGTCCACCTATCAAGGAAGGGGAAGAACATATTTGGATACAGACTGGCTAACCTAGTGAGGAGGGATTGAAACTAGGTTCGAAGGGGACAGGTGAGCAAAGCCCACAGGTATGTCAAGAACATAGCAACCTGGGAGAAGGTTTGGAATTTGGGGGGAGCATGGGCTGTTATAGCAGGGATAAAGGAGAGACAAGACAGAACTCGAGGGTGGGGGGGAATCAAATCAGTATCTTAGATGTCTGTATACTAATGCGAGAAGTATGGGGAATTGTGACAAATTGCCGGCACTACTATGATAGGTCCCATGCTTTCTCTTCTTGGGGGGGGGGTTCAGGGCGCCGTTTCTTGCCCCTGAACTGGGGTATCAATTGTCCCACTAGTATCCCAAAGAAGGGGAGTGGAGAAGAAGGGACCCGGGCCCGCCCTCTACTCCGGGTCCCAGCCCAGGGGCCCTAGGGATAGTGGCAAACCACTTGAACTAGCGATTCCCTACCCTGAGCTACTTCCCTCTCCGGCCCTTTAGCTTGTGGGGCTTCCTGCCCTTTCTCAGCTTGAGCCAGGTTTCCCTTTACCTGGGGTCTTGGTCTTCTGGCCCACCACAGTATTTCTCCAAACTCTCCTCTGCTTCAACTCCTCCAAACTGCTCTCTGCTCCAACACCAAACCATTCTGCTTCAACTCTTCCAAACTGCTCTCCTCCAGACTACTCTCTGCTCCAACTCCTCTCCCTGTCTGATTGAAGCAGGGGGGTTTTATCAGGTGACTGGCTTCAGGTGCTCTAATTAATCTATAGCAACCTCTCTTCTACAGGGAATAAGGCTCTCATCATCCTGGGACTTACATATCTCCCCTCTATCACTCTCCTGCTGTCCTCTGGCCATGCTGTATCACAGGAATAAGCAGGAAGAACTCAAAATGCTAATAAACACACACAACTATGACATAGTTGGCATCACAGAGACCTGGTGGGATGATACACATGACTGGAATATTGATATAGAAGAGTACAGCTTGCTCAGGAAGGACCGCAAAGGAAAAAAGGGAGGTGGTGTTGCCTTATATATTAAAAATATATTCACTTGGACCGAGATGGTCTCCTACAGACCACCTAACCAAGACGTAGAGATAGATGAGCCTTTTTTAAAAACAGCTAACAAAATCATCCAAAGCACAGGACTTGGTGGTTATGGCGGACTTCAACCATCCAGGCATCTGTTGGGAAAATATCAAAGCAGGCCACCAATTATCCAGTAAGTTCTTGGAATGTACTGGAGACCATTTTTAATTGCAGAAAGTGGAGACAGCTACCAGGGGAGAGGCTGTTTTAGATTTGATTTTGACAAATAGGGATGAACTGGTTTAGAATTTGAAAGTGGAAGGCAGCTTGGGTGAAAGTGAGCATGAAATGATAGAATTCATGATTCTAAGGAATGGTAGGAGTGAGAACTGCAAAATAAAGACAATGGATTTCAAGTAGGCAGACTTTAGCAAACTCAGGGAGTTGGTAGGTGAAGGACATAAATCCACACCGTGTAGAGGTCAAGCATAGGAGTTTATTACACACAGCGCTGGTGGAGTGTCACCTTGCTTATTAGGCTCAGAGACACTGTCAATCAATTGATTACAATGGAATATATGGATTTTCCATGGGCGGGGGAAAGTGACTGGGTAGGCAGTTCCACACTCCGGTATAGGTTTTGCAGCAAGACAAGATAGCACAGTAGCCAATCGTTAACAGGTTACATAATATCTCTGCCCATGGTCTCAAGTTAGCAAGTTAACATTTAATTAATCCTTTGATAAAATGTTGTTAGTATAAAATATATATGTTGAATTCTGATTTGGGGTCAGAAAGCCCTGGCTGGGATGATTTAGCTGGGAATTGGTCCTGCTTTGAGCAGGGGGTTGGACTAGATGACCTCTTGAGGTCCCTTCCAACTCTGATATTCTATGATTCTATGATTCCATAGGAATGGAGAAACTCCCTTGATTGTCCAATAGGTACATTCCTAGGGGTTAAAGCAAAGAAACAGTGAAAGTATATGGCAATAAAGATTGTCTTCTGTGTGTCTTAAGGCAGGCATTGGTCCCTTGGAAGGGGAGGTGGGAGGATGCCAGACCTTATACTGACATGTGCCAACTTTTCATAAACTCAAGGTTGGATCTGTGGTAAGAACATCTCCCTACAGAAACTAACAACCGAAACAGGGCTTATTTGTTCAAGCTGAAATGTAATTATTCAGTTATTGCTTCAACATCTGGCATTTCTACTGACCAAAGGCAATGTTATCTTGTTTATTCTGCTTTTCTCCTAGCTAATCACTATTTGCTAGGCCTCTGGTCTCTTGTCCAAACTCTGGACTTTGGGTCTGGAAAAGAGCTGGCACAATCCATATACCAGGTTGTTATATAAAATGCACATGGATTTTAACCCTTCAGTAGGGGAAGCAAGTCTAAGGGGAAAAACAATAGAAGACAGTTGGCAGTTTTTCCAAAGAGACATTATTAAAGGCACAAGAGGAAACTATCTCACTGCATAGGAAAGATAGGAAGGATGGCAAGAGACCACCCTGGCTTAACCAGGAGATCTCCAATGATCTAAAAATAAAAAAAAGAATCCTACAAAAAGTGGAAACTAGGTCAAATTACAAAGGATGAATATAAACAAATTACACAAGTATGTAGGGACAAAATTAGGAAGGTCCAACGCACAAACAGATCAAACTAGCTAGAGACATAAAGGGTAACAAGAAAACATTCTACAAATACATTAGAAGCAATAGGAAAACCAAGGACAGGGTAGGCTTATTATTCAATGAGGGGTGGGGGGAAATAACAGAAAATGTGGAAATGGCAGAGGTGCTTAATGACTTCTTTGTTTCGGTTTTCACCAAGAAGGTTGGTGGTGATTGGACGTCTAACATAGCGAATGCCAGTGAAAATGAGGTAGGATCAGAAGAGGCTAAAATAGGGAAAGAACAAGTTAATTATTTGGACAAATTAGATGTCTTCAAGTCACCAGGGCCTGATAAATGATCCTAGAATACTCAAGGACCTGACTGAGATGATATCTGAGCCTTTAGTAATTAATTATCTTTGAAAAGTCATGGAAGACGGGAGAGATTCCAGAAGAATAGAAAATGGCAAATATGGTGCCCATCTATAAAAAGGGAAATAAGGGCAACCCAGGAAATTGCAGACCAGTCAGCGTAACTTCTGTACCCAGAAAGATAATAGAGCAAATAATTAAGCAATGAATTTGCAAACATCTAGGAGATAATAAGGTGATAAGTAACAGTCAGTATGAATTGTCAAAAACAAATAGTGTCAAACTAACCTTATAGCTAGCTTTCTTTGACAGGGTAACAAGCCTTGTGGATGGGGGGGAAGTGGTATACGTGGTATATCTTGACTTCAGTAAAGCTTTTGATACTGTCTTGCATGACCTTCTCATCAGGGCCGGCTCCAGGCACCAGCGCAGCAAGCAGGTGCTTGGGGCCGCCAATGGAAGGGGCGGCACATCTGGTTCTTCAGCGGCAGGTCCCTCAGTCCCTCTCGGAGGGAAGGACCTACCGCTGAATTGCTGCCGAAGAACGAAGCGATCATGGGTTTTTTTTGTTTGCGCTACTTGGGCCAGCAAAAATGCTGGAACCAGACCTTCTTCTCATAAACAAACTAGGGAAATGCAACCTAAATGGAGCTATTATAAGGTGGGTGCAAAACTAGTTGGGAAACCATTCCCAGAGAGTAGTTATCAGTGGTTCACCATCATGCTGGAAGGGCATAATGAGTCGGGTCCCGCAGGGATTAGTTCTGGGTCCAGTTCTGTTCAATATCATCATCAATGATTTAGATTATGGCATAGAGAGTACACTTATAAAGTTTGCGGACGATACCAAGCTGGGAGTGGGGGCAAGTGCTTTGGAGGATAGGATTAAAATTCATTTCTCCAGTTTGTCTAGATCATTTTGGTGTGAAGTAAATAGGATGAAATTCAATAAGGACAAATGCAAAGTACTCCACTTAGGACGGAACAATCAGTTGCACACATACAAAATGGGAAACGACCACCTAGGAAGGAGTACTGCAGAAAGGAGTCTGGGGGTCATAGTGGATCACAAGCTAAATATGAGTCAAAAGTGTAACGCTGCAGCAAAAATAGCAAACATCATTCTGGGCTGTATTAGCAGGAATGTTGTAAGCAAGACACGAGAATTCTTCCACTCTACTCTGCTCTGATTAGGCCTCAACTGGAGTATTGTGTCCAGTTCGGGTGCCACATTTCAGGAAGGATGTGGACAAATTGGAGAAAGTCCAGAGAAGAGCAACACAAATCATTAAAGGTCTAGAAAACATGACGTATGAGGAAAGATTGAAAAAAATGGGTTTGTTTGGAAAAGAGAAGACAGAGGGGACATGATAACAGTTTTCAAGTATGTAAAAGGTTGTTACAAGGAGGAGGAAGAAAAATTGTTTTTCTTAACCTCTGAGGATAGGACAAGCAGCAATGGGCTTAAATTGCAGCAAGGATGGTTTAGGTTGGACATTAGGAAAAACTTCCCACTGTCAGGGTGTTTAAGCACTAGAATAAATTGCCTAGAGAAGTTGTGGAATCCATCATTGGAGATTATAAAGAGCACGTTAGACAAACACCTGTCAGGAACGGTCCAGATAATTAGTCCGGCCACGAGTGCAGGGGACTGGACTAAATGACCTCTCGAGGTCCCTTCCAGTTCTAGGATTATGTTTAGCTCCCATTAGGGCTAATTCTTCTACCTTTACTTTCTCCTCTATCCTACCATATGAGCACATATCCTATTCCCCCTAACTGGCTCTGGTTTGCTCACCCAGACTACTACTCTGTCCTCACAACAATTTTTGTTTTTAAAACTATTGTTGCCCCTTGGTCCAACCAGCTAGCCAACATCCCATTCCTTGCTGGGTGATTTCCATTACAAGAAAAAACCGATGAAGTCAGTTATTCCTTTGATGCAATCCTATTTCTTTACAAAGAATTTTACACAGGTTCTGTTTCTCTGAACACAGTAGGTACAACAGGTGTCCTTGTTTGTAAATCCAAGTCTGTTTTCCAGCCAGTCCTGTGCTCCATGGAGTTTTATCTCTCCTCCTTCTCAGGGCTATGCTACTAGCTGATTTATCTGTTTTTATTATAGATTTTGGAATGCTTTCCTCGCCCTGAAGCGCCACCTCTGCAGGAACAGGAGGGACATATCGCCACTTCCGGGAGCTGCCTGGAGCCAGGTAGGGAGCCTGCTTGCCCCACTGTGCCACTGATAGGACTTTTAATAGCCTGGTTAGCAGTGCTGACCAGAGCCGCTAGGGTCCCTTTTCAACCAGGCGTTCCGGTCGAAAACCAGACTCCTGGCAACCCTACCCTTCACTTGCAATCAGTCCCAGGAAAACCCTTCTTAGTCTTCCTTACTTAGACGTTGCTCAGGCCTTCCCTTTAGGTCCAGTGCCTTCAGAGGTGGCTTCTATTATTTCAGCTATCACTATACCAAGGGGCATTTAATTGTTCTCTCATTGGGCCTGAATGAAAGGTAGCTAATATGCTCAATAGCTTCAGTTAGGCCTGTGATTGCCCAGAGATCAAAGACACACTTGCTGGCAGCCACTAACACCCTCTAGCATAACATTAACTAAAAATTGCCCTGAATTCAGTACTCCACTTTCCCTCTCATGTGACCATATACGCTATTAGAAAACCCTCTGGAGGCAACACTTCCTGTTAATGATTAATGAAGATAAAGGGGGACTCACCGACTAAGTGGTAGCAGCAGCAACCTCATATTAATGTTTAAAAATATTATTTGAATAGGAATGGGTTAGATCACTCATTTACTCTCTCTGCTGCCACTACAGGAGATCAATTTAATTCCGCTAACAACTCCAATGGGAAAATACAAAATTAACAATCATATTATTGGAGAAAATGTTTTCAGAGGGCCAGACTCTTACTCTGATTCACATCAAGTAATAATGTATTATGTGTAAGCACATACTGGCATTGAGAATAGCAGAGCTACTTGAGAATAACAGAGCTTCTCGTACAGTAATATAGTATTCAATGTAATTAAGGGTGGTAGAAGTTGACACACAAAATTTTTACTGATGCTCTGATGGAATAAATGCAACCCCTACCATGAAACTGAAATACTCATGGAAAAAATGGAAAAGCCTTCTATCTTTTATTCTATAAACAGTTCATAAGCATTTAATATGGCAAGTAATTTTCAGATTTGTAATTATCCTGTTTTAGCGTATTGTCAATTTAGGTACTTATATGATCCCTATAAATGTAGCATCTGAATGCAATAAACATATTGTGGGCTGAAATCAGGCACTAAATCTAATCAGGCACTAAAATCAGCCACTCAAATAACATCTTTTAAAAGGATAAAAAGTATTTAATTGTATGTTTCAATACTGTGATCATTTAAAAATATATTTTTTCCATATGTATCCAGCCATATATCCATTCATCTAGATGGAAACTGGCCTTTGTCTCCATTATCACCAGAAGTTACTATATTTTTTTCTTTGAGTGAAGGAAGGCCAGAGGCAGGAAGGATCAAAAATTTCCTGTGGACAAAGGCCAAAATTTTCAAACGTGAGTGCCTAAGGTTAGACACTAATTACAATAAATAGATTGATATTTTAGAAGTAGTGAGCATGAGCACTGAATATTCTGCAGCTCAAAAAAAAAAATTAGGCCATTGATCTGGATATCTAAATACCATATGGATTCTCCCCTAAGGAATGTAGCAAATCCACAGGACCAGATTTTATTCTAGAACTGTTTAATTGAATAAATCACTATGAAAAGACAGATTTCCATCCAATTCTGAGCAGGGATAGTGAGCAACAGAAGCCATCTACAAACACTGAAAAGCATGCCAGCTATACACTGTGCACCACAGGAGGTATGTTACAGTTTAAGTAATTATAAAATGTTAAATAGGATAAAATTTCCACATTTGTTCTACTACTTACTCTTACTAATGCAATATTTTCACTGCAATAGGTTATATCGGCACAAAAATGTATATTTAAAAATCTTTGTCAAAATCTTGGAACACAGAATCCTGCACCCGTGCAAAAATCTCAAGGGAGTCAATAGGACTACGAACAGGTCAAGGGGGGGTGGGGGAGTCCTAGTTAGCAGACTCAATGCAAGATGCCCACATTATAAAAAGCAACAAGACAAACAACCAATGGGCAGCCCGATAAGGAGACTCAGAAAACAAATGAGCTTCTGGCTTGACTAGTGGTCAAAAGCAAATATTAGTCCTCTGCTGAGATGGACAACAAGTCCAATAATTTTCGTCTGAAAGCCTCCCAATCCTGCCAGGATGCAGCACCCTGCCCCGAATCCCACTTAGAAATTTAGACTTCTTAGCTTGAAATGAGTCAGACAAGCAACATGAGAAAGAGCCTAGAACAACAGTAATTTGAAGGACAGATATTGTTAATTCAGTGTTAAGAGCTTCTTTCTATTTTCCTCCCACAACTGATGCAGCTACCTGCTATGCTCATCACTGATATGATTAGGAGGAGATGAAAAGAGAAGTAAATCTAGCCCTGTTTTCTCCTGAGAATGCTAGGGAAAAGACCTACCTCCTTATCAAGAAGACTTAAGCATGATTGCACCCAGGTCTAAGTGTCCCCATGGGACAAGATAGTAATATGATACTGCAGACAGGGCACTGATTTAGGACTTGGAGGCCTTTTCTCTACCACAAAACTGCTATGTGGCTTTAGGCAAGTCAATTCATCTCTCTGTACCTCAGTTTCCCTTCCCATACTTGTGAGTATCGACTATTTAGACGGTAATCTTTTTAGGGAGGGGGTGATCTCTTAGCTGAACACACTGGGGCCCAATCTTGAATGGGACTTCCAGGCACTATTGTAATATAAATAATTAATAAAAATAACAATAGGGCATTTCAAACAGGAATTGGGCAAAATTCCATTAATTCTTTTGGCCAAACCGGACAGTCTCTACGCAAAAGAATTAATGGACACAAATCTGACATCAGGAATCATAATACTCAAAAACCAGTGGGAGAACACTTTAACCTGTCTGGCCATTCAATGACAGACCTGCGGGTGGCTATCTTACAACAGAAAAACTTCAAAAACAGACTCCAACGAGAGATTGCTGAGCTGGAATTGATATGCAAACTAGATACAATCAACTCAGGATTGAATAAGGACTGGGAATGGCTGAGCAATTACAAACATTGAATCGATCTCCCCTTGTAAGTATTCTCACAATTCTTATCAAACTGTCTGTACTGGGCTATCTTGATTATCACTTCAAAAGTTTTTTTCTCTTACTTAATTGGCCTCTCAGAGTTGGTAAGACAACTCCCACCTGTTCGTGCTCTCTGTATGTGTGTGTATATATATATCTCCTCTATACATGTTCCACTCTATATGCATCCGAAGAAGTGGGCTGTAGTCCACGAAAGCTTATGCTCTAATAAATTTGTTAGTCTCTAAGGTGCCACAAGTACTCCTGTTCTTTTAGTGAATATGAAGACTCTGCTATCAGAGCCTGCAGCTCACAGACTCTTCTTGTGGATGTTATCAAAACCAGAAATGCAGTCTTCTGACACAAAAGCAGAATGGGACAAGATGCCAGGTGGTCAAATGGTGGTCCCATTAAAGCTGCTAGGACTGTATTAAGGTGCCACAGAGGAACCGTCTCGGATTGGAAGAGTGAGACAAAGGAGACTTTTTAAGAATTTTGGTTCCATGGCTTTGGAGAAGACTGATCTTCCCTGAATGGGAGGATGAAACACACTGATATCGTTGCCAAATATACTCTCAGTGAGCTAAGCCCAAGATCCAAGGACTGAAGATGCAGCAAATACTCCAAGATGTGCTGAGTGGTTTCAGTTGAACTCTGTGGTCCAACAACCACACTGAAAACTGCTTCCATTTTGCCCAATAGGCCATGCTGGTAGAAGGATTTCTACTGCTGAGTAGGACTTGTTGAGCAGCCACCAAACACTGCCTCCTCATTCAGCCACGAAGCAGCCACGCCGTGGGGTGCAGGTAGCTGAGCGTGGGATGTAAGGTGCAACTGTGATTCTATGTGACTACGTCGGGATGGAGAGGAAGGGGCATGGGAGGCTGAAATGACAGTGTGAGAAGATTGGAGAACCAGCACTGCCTCGGTCATGCTTGGGCAATGAGTATGAGCTTAGTCCAGTCTTCATCTTGAGGATGACCTGTGTCATGATCAGGATTGGGGGGAAAACACACAGGACATCTGACTGTCAACTAAGATGGAAAGTACCGGACTGAGGTCCCCTCGAGATCAGAACAGATGACATTTCCTGTTGTCCCTAATAGCAAACAGGTCAGTGGTTGGAATGGCCCAAGCTGCGAATATGACCAGGGAGGATACCGTGACTCAAGGAAAAACTCCCGCTGACATGGTCTGCAAGATTATTTTGGACACTGGGCAAGTGGTTGCTTATTGGAGTGATACTCTCCTCAATCAGAACTGCCACAGATTGATCACCTCTTGGCAGAGGACCCTGGAGGGCACTCCCCCTTACCTGTTCACATAATACAGTGCAATGCTATTGTTGGTAAGTATGAACCCCTGAGTCCCTTATACAGCCCAGAAAGGCATGACATGCTCACAGAGATGGCCCAGAGCTACAGCACATTGATATGCAGTGAGGACTTTTGGTCTGACTACATATTTTCAGCAACCCCAGATGTGCTCCTCAGCGCATCACAGAGGCACTGCTGACAACAGGCCTAGTTTATAAGGGCCAGACATAGGAAACACGCTGACAAACATTCTCTGGAAGTGTCCACCACTGGTAGGAATCTAGGACCTGTGGTGGGAGATGGACCAAACCAGGCAAAGAGTGAAGAGTTAGACAGTAAACTGTCTTGAGCCACATTTGAAGAGGGCTAAAAGGCAACCTTGCAAACTGGCCCACTTGCATGCAAGCAGACACGTGGCCCAAGAACCTCAAGCACATCCAAACTGTTGTGGAATGCTCAGACTGCAGACTGAGACAAAGATGGCGAATCGTTTTAAAATCGCCGGTTGGCAAACTTGTAGAATCTTATGGGGCTCCAATGAATTTGATATGTTGAGTGGGAACCGAAGTTTTTCTCACCCCACTGGATATTGCAATTCATAGTACACAAGTTTCACCCTTGAAACCTGTCCAGTCTCCTCTGTTGGAGTTTTCAGTCTTCTGAATGTCCTTGTTGCTTGCAGCATATGTGGGGAGGAAGAGAAAAGGACAAGCCTGGATCCACTGTGTTCTCTTTTATACCCTTAGTCCCGTGTGCTTGGAGAACACAAGTCCATGTCTGGCAGGCATTGCTGAGTCTCCAGGCAAAGTTGAGCAATTCCGCTGGTGTGGCCATGTTCAAGCATGTCATTGCATTGTAGTTCTGTTTCTGGACAATGGCTGTTGATGGCTGTTCAACACCCGCCCAGCCATTGGTTACTTTCCTTGTTGCTGGTGGAGAGCTAATATCTGACTGATTCTCCATCTTACAGCATGTTTTAGTGACAACCATACAACACAATCACATAACTTCATATGCACTAAAGATATGCATATTTAGATAGATTGTTCTTTCAGCAGATCATAACCTTTCTCCTGATACCTCACATGGCATGCTTTATATGCAAGATCACAATGATATATAAATAAGGAATATAGGGATTACCGGATGCTCCTCCAAGGTATAGAATGTCACAAGAGTGATGTCTGTAACATTGCTCCAGATCAAGAAGTCAAAATGGGCACTTGAGGACTCTAAGGGTATGAGCAGCCAATCTGACTCATCCGTAGCCCAGAATGAAGAGGGAACTGGGCACTGACGGTGGAAATGGTACCGCCAGCAGAGTATGCCTCTGTCATTTCCCATACCAGAAGCAGTATCGACCCCAAAGTCAGCAGCAGAACCAAGGAGACTCACAGTGCTGAAGTGGAGGGTGGTGAGAGCTGCCACATAACATCGGTGGCACTGACAGCAGGAGTGATGAAGTTCCCAGTGCCAAGGAGGTCCCTTGTGCCGAGCCCAGCACCAGCCCCACTTCTACTGACTGTGAAAGGGAAACATCGGGGTGCAGTGGCAACAGAGCTACAGGTTCAGCAGCCTGCCCAGCCAATGGGGCTATAAACAATCCAGCCCTGGCAAAGTCCTGGACCAAGGGAGAGGTTGGAACAGAAAGGCAGAGGAGGTCCATAGCCATTTAATACACCATTGACGCGTAAACAGCCGGTGCCAGCATGAATGGATGCCCTGAGGCCAGAACCAGAGTAGACGGTACGGGGTCTCTGACCTCTCTGTGCTGTACCAGGGAGCGGTTGATGGGACTTGCTCTATCCCATGCACTGGCATTCACACTGTGCCTGTCCATACTCCTTCTGGAGGAGGCAGACAAGTCCCCATGCAACCTGGAGCACCCTCAATTGGCCTTATACAATCTTTTCCCCGGGGAGTGACTCCAGAGCATGAAATGGCAGCACTTTGACCGCCTATCCAGTATAGACCTTGGGGCCAGAGCAGGCTGCGTGGCCTGTTCAAGCAGGTGCTGCTTTAGATGAAGATCCCTTGCCACCCTGAGTTTGTTTAATGAAGGATTTTCAATTTGAACACCGTTCCTTGATGTGGGCTTCACCTAAGCACAGTAAGTACCATGTGAGGGGATCCTTGTTGTGGATCGCTCCTTAACATGAAGGACAATGTGTAAACCTTGGTGAGGACATCACCAGGGAAATACTTAACTGAAGCTAACTTTATATTAAGGCTACTAATTAACTATATACAACTAGAAAAATCACTAAGTAATAGAAAGGTTGTGAGGTTAGGAACCAGAGCTCTGAGTCCAGCCATGAGTGGTAAGAAGAATGGAGGTGGGATCGAGGCATTGCCACCTCATCTAGCCAGGGATGGGCTATGAGCATGAGGCTCGAGTGCTACCTCCTCCAGGTACTACCAGGCAAAATTCTAAGGCTCTGGTGTGCTGTGCATGCACACAACTATGTGGAATACACAGCTGCATCTACTCGAAGAAGAACAAAGCAGTGTCCACATAGACTGAAGGAAAATAGTACTAAGGAAATAGATTTCAGGGTCATAAGAAGTTGTTATGAATACACTGTAAAATAAATGATATTTTATAAAATATGAAGAATACTTTTAAGTAAGTCGCTCAAAATAATCTCATGAGAATTTTGATTTATGATGACTGAAGCGTGGAAAAACTGTCTCAGACAAGGAAACTTTTCTTTTTCAACAATATTAACCTTTCACTTTACATGTCTTAGTGGAGGTCTCTCTCTTGAAACACAACTACTTAACCACATGTTTTGTAAGAGTTTATATCAATCTCTAGATATTACTAAACATTTATAAAAGGAATGCCACCAATATAAAGTAGCTTCACAGAATTTACATTAAACCCAAACAGTGTTACATATATTTAAACAGGGATTTAAACATTTGCCATTATTTTATTGAAGTCCCCCCCCCCCCAAAAGTTACCATGTTTTAGTTATTCCCACACAGTTATAGCCTCAAAGTTCTACATCAAGAAGAATTGTAAGATGTTAGCCTCTCCATCCTAAAGATAGCCTATTTCCACCAAAGAATCTCAGCACATTATCTTTATATTCTATACAAAACTGATACTAACAAACATTAAAAATGCAAAATTAAGCACTAAAGAAGTCAAGAAACGATAAGGCTAGGGTTAATATTCAAAAGGATATTTTATCAGGAAAGAAAGATTAGGTTTTTGTTTTTAAAATTAAAACTTGTTTTCTGCTGAAAACGTTTGAAATCTGAAATATTCATTTAGGGCTTAATCCTACAAACACTTAAGCATGTGCTTAATTTAGTGCACTGAGTCATCCCACTGAAGTCAAATTTTAAATGTACTTATCATTTATAGTATTTACTGATTGCATTTCACTCAACTTAGTCAACGAAAACAGACTAGTAACTTTCAATTACTGATTCTCATGTATTAGCACAGAGCTAAAATATATTAATTGCAAATAATCCATGGAAATATTTACAGAAACAAAACTTTGTACTGAAGTAAAAATAAATCATGTAAATATTTATATTAAAATGAGATTTTGTACAACTTTGGGGCTTGATTCTGCTCCCATATGAATCACTCTAAAACCATTTATTTTAATGGATTTACACTTGATTAAGCTCCAAAGCATGTATGTGAGTACTTAAGTCCATCCCTATTCAGCAAAGCCCTTACACACATGCCTACCATTAAGCATATGCTTAAATTACATACTTTGCTGAACAGGGATAGAATGCTGGTGACAGAGGAGAATCTGACCCTCTGTTGTTTCAGCCTGATCTTCTTGAAAGTATCCTTTTAATGCTACACATATTAGTGGGAGCATTTCTGTCCCTTAAGTTTATCTGAATTATTGTTTCACAGTACATCTTTTGAGTCTGAACACACATTATAATAAGTGGTGTCATTTTACATTATTGAGGCAAAACGAAAATCATCTCCCATGGTGGTGGGTTTGAGGAAATTTACCATTAACTCTAGTTGCTCCCACCATCCGGCAGACCTACAAGGTAACCATTTTCCAAATCCATTAGGAAAAAACCTTGCAAAATAATCACACTAAATTGAATATATTGGTTATTTTGGAAGGGGTTTGACCAAGGGAAGTATTTTAAGTCATGTGTGTAATCACTATACTATTGCCAGAAGCAAAAAAAGTGTAGCATGTTTCATCAAGTAACTCAAAAGTTCTACACTGTTTTGGGACAGGAGGCTGGATGGGTAGGAGGGTAGAATTTTGCCAGTCTATGAAAGTCAGTTGGGATGAACAACAGTATTTCCTTCCATCATATTGCACATACAGGAAACATGAATATTCCATTTGCTAACATTAGGCGTTATTTTCAAAATTGAGAAGTCAACACTTCATTACATGCAGCTGCAAGTTGTTGGTTCTCTTACTAGAAAAAGAATGATGTTTTCCCCTGATTAACTGCTTTTATCATCTCTGATGATCAATTGTACCATTTACCAGCTAATTGCCATGATTAATGTTGGTGTTGTGTCTTATAGTAGTTAGCTACATAAATACAGCTGCAAACTTTTCCTTCCAAGACTGATGTGGACTCGGTGTATTCAAGTTTGGGAAAGTGGAAGCATGCACAATTCATATATACCATCTCTGCTTGGAAGATCTGAACAGCCTTACAGTGAAAATATTATGTGACAAAGTTCCTCCTCTATCTTGGTGGGTCCTGCACTTATTGGCGGATTTTCTTGCCTCAGAGATTCACCATGTGGGTTGGGGAACAGCCCAGAGACCTTCCCCTCTGGAAGAACCCACAGTCCAGGTCAATTGGGAGGTTTGGGGGGAAACCTGGACCCACCCTCTACTCTGGGTTCCAGCCCAGGGCCCTGTGGACTGCAGCTGTCTATAGTGCCTCCTGTAACAGCTGCATGACAGCTACAACTCCCTGGGCTACTTCCCCATGGCCTCCTCCAAACACCTTCCTTATTCTCACCACAGGACCTTCCTCCTGGTGTCTGATAACACTTGTGCTCCTCAGTCGTCCAGCAGCACACCCTCTCCCTCTCAGCTCCTTGCACCTCTTTCTCCCAGCTCCTCATACTCACACCACAAACTGAAGTGAGCTCCTTTTTAAAACCCAGGTGCCCTGATTAGCCTGCCTTAATTGATTCTAGCAGCTTCTTCTTAATTGGCTCCAGGTGTCCTAATTAGCCTGCCTGCCTTAACTGGTTCTAGCAGGTTCCTGATTACTCTAGTGCAGCCCCTGCTCTGGTCACTCAGGGAACAGAAAACTACTCATCCAGTGACCAGTATATTTGCCCTCTACCAGACTCCTGTACCACACTGGTCTGGGTCTGTCACAATTAGTAGTAATTTAGTTTTGAATTCCAGGTTTACAACATGTTTATTAATAGGTTCCTGTAAACTGGTGTGGAATTCCGGTTCACAAACTAATGAAGATGAAAAGGTAAAATTAAAAGTCAATTATTCTCCATCATGTAGTTTAACTACTCCATAAGAGTGAAATTAATTTCAGCCACATAAAAGCCAAGTAATCAGACTTTATTTGAGTGAACTGCACAAGGGCTTAGACAAAAGGAGTGGAAAAGCAATTCACTCCTGCAAGCTAGGGCTTAGAGTGAGAAGCTACAGTGAAGCATTCCTGTGATCATTATTCAAACCTATGGATTGGAATAGCACAGTAACACCTCTGTGCTCTTAGCCCAGGGTATGAGGACACTTGGCTATACGTAATTGTATGGCCCTTCTTGTGTACTGCCCCATCACCACCTTGATGGTAGGGTGACCAGATAGCAAGTGTGAAAAATTGGGACCGGGGTAGGGGGTAATTGGCGACTATATAAGAAAAAGCCCCAAATATCAGGACTGTCCCTGGTCACCCTACCACCTTCTTTCCTGGCCTACACAAGGCTAATGCAGAGCATCTCTGCAGTGTGCAGGGAGTTCAGATGCTCTCTTGCATGGTTGCTTGATTAATGCCCCCATATTTCTAAAGGCCTACCAAAGGAATTAAACTTCTAAATTATAGAAGAAAAATAATTAAAAAATGTAATTATGATAGTTATAAGAATCTTGCTCACGCAAAAAGCAAGAAATTTGTACTCACATTTTAATTTCAAGTTTAAATAAAATAAGTTATGTTTTTATTCTAATGCATTTGATTCAGAGACTGAGTCAATTATATGGGCATCTTTCTACCTCATAGAACATCATAATATCTTGTTTTATGAACATCAAGCACACTTTGCTAATGTACCTATACACCACGAGGAAGAATAGAGTGATAAGTTATTCTTGAAACAGAGAGCCATATTCAGATCTGTTACACTGGTGTAAATCTGGAGTAATGCAATTTAAATCAATGGTGTTACCTCAGATTTACACCACTGTAGCTGAGATTTGAATCTAGCCAGGCAAATTTAGACTGATCATGTGATGTGATCAATAAGTTTTTCTTGGAAAGATTCTTGACAATATTATTGTTGCTATTATATTTCCCGCACAGCTCCTCAGTGTCTGACAGGATCTATTTTGCAACAGAGTCAAAGTATTTTTTTTAGACAGATTTTCATCAGACTCACTCCTCATAAAAGTCTGAATATACTATATTCAGGTGGTCTGGTTTTCAATGGGAGCTGCAGATGCAGGTTTTGCACCACTGGAAGAAAAAAAATATATTAAACCATGTATTCCTATAGGTCAATTTGCCCTGTAAAAATGTTTCTTTTTTTCCTAAACTAGGGTGCCCAGTGCATGACCCAAATGCAACTTGTGAAGCACTAATATGTAGCCAGCAGCTGCAGACACACTGTATTTGCAAGACTATGACACAAAAACTGATCAAGTAGAGTTTTTTAATGTATGTGCATTATTTACTCAGAGAAACACATTTGGGCATATTTGTTCTTAGCCAAACATTACAACCTAACACTTAGAGCTTGCCTACAGTCCACAGTTCACTTTAGCTGTAGCTTCTGAATGAAAGCATCCACACACAGGGTTAATACGGTTTAACTAATGCACTTTAAATTCACACCTTTAGTTCATTTGAGTTAACTTTCCTAAGTGTTCCCATAGAGACAAGCCCTTAAAAACATTTTTAAGGCCAATAACCCATTAGAAGTATTAGTACTGTATTTCATTCAACTACCAAAAACATAACGTACACGACACATACAAAACCACATTTATCTGCATATTCTTACCTCTACGATCCCGCGCTGCTAAATTTTGACCCCTTTTTAATGTAATGTCCAACTGGTACATTCCGGTATCAGCCAAGGGAAAATCTGCATTACTATTTCCAATTGTATTTGTTCTCTGAAAGGCAAAAAAACCAACAAAATAACTATATAATACATATGGCAGAATAAAGAACAAAAAATACATCCTAGAACTAAGGCTGCAGAACCCCAAGCCCACACAAAGTCCCTCTGACTTCAGTGGAACTCCTCACAGGGGCACCAATATGCACTCACATGGAGTCAATTACAGGTTTGTAGTCTAATGGAGTGAAGCCAAGCAGATACATTCACGAAGAGAGCTCTGAACTTCCCACCCAATCTAGACTGGTACAGAACAAGTAATGTATGTCACAGTAGTGATGACTACAAAATGCTCGACCTAATCATTGTTAGTGGAAGCCCAGCTGGCTAATTCCTAACATATTATTATTAGCAAACTCTTAGCCTACGTCTACACTACTAGCTAGGGGTGAGATTCCCATCTTGCATACATATACTCATGCTAGCTCTCATTGAACTAGTGTGAATATAAGTAGCAGTGTAGCCACAGTGGCACAGGCAGTGGTGGCCCAGCTTAATCAATCCCCCCTGAAACTGGTGGAAACATCCTTGGCATGTCTCCTATCACTGCTGCTGCTACCGTGGCTATGTACCAAAGTGGCAGGTTTGCCAAAATAAGAAAGGGGAATCTGAAGAGAATAAGAGGACAGGAAAGGAATGGAAGCATTCATACATAAAGTATTGAAGGAACACTCTGACCAAACTTTTAGTATTATTTATATAACACCATTGTTGTCCATGGCATTTCAACAAATAGACTCTTTCTAGAAATATCAGTATAGGAACTACAGGTGTTCTCCATACCATTCCGTCTTTACCTTGTCTGAATTCCAACAAGTTCTCTCTAATTACACCATCCAGGGGACAGCTTCCCAGAAAATATACAATCATTCTGAAAGCAGAGACCCTGGCTATATTTTCATAGCTTTTGCAAATTTCCTTTTATTTACAGCTGTCTAATAGTGACATGTCATATCTGTTATAAAATAAAATTAATGGAGTATAATTCTAATTTCACTTTGTCTGGTGTAAATCAGAAATAACTCCACTGAAGCCTATGGTGTTACACTGGTATGGGATCAGAAGCTGGTCCATAAAAGCATTACCTTCACAATTAAAAACGGCTAACCCCTAAAAAAAAAAATGGCAGATAAATTGATCCCACTTTCACTTTAGAATATTCCCACTTGCACTGGGTTTCTGCTACTTAGAGAACAAACCAAACCAAAAAGAAACCAATGTAAGTTCCTCAGATGCCAACATCTGCTCCTTATAATAGGAGTTTCCACACTTGGGAAACCTAAAATCCTCGAGGATGGTGCAGCATGGTCCCTTCTCTATGACCAGTCAGCCAGGGAGAGCAAGATTATAGCCCACCTTATTTCTGCTTTCTTTGGGATGATTAACGCTCCAAAGTCACTGGTAGCAATCTAGCCCTCTGTGTAATCAGCCTTTGAAATAAATAGTATTTTTCCTTTTCCCATTTTTACTTTAATTTTATTCTGTTCATTTTTTCATAATTTGTTTTGTTCCAGTAGATACAGGAGAGGCTATTTTTCTTTTATCAGGGGGTAGCCCTGTTAGTCTGTAGCCACAAAAACAACAAGGAGTCCGGTGGCACCTCAAAGACCAACAGATTTATTTGGACATAAGCTTTTGTGGGTAAAAAACCCACTTCTTCAGAGGCATTATGCTCAAATAAATCTGTTAGTCTTTAAGGTGCCACCGGACTCCTTGTTATTTTTCTTGTGTTATTCAGGCGAATAGCTACAGCTCAATTCCTGGAAGTTCCCGATTATTTCAAGAACTAGTAAATTCCCACATATATTAAAGCCTTAATCTTGACCTTTTATATTTTATGGATCCAATGAAGTAGTTAATGGATAAAAATGGTGGTGTTTCGACAGATCTCTCTTGGCTGGTAGCTGAGGGTTAGATTTTAACATCAAAGCTCTGCTCTAAATTCTTATGGGATTTTTTACACCAAAGTTAAAAAATGTTATACTTGTACCATGTTGATAATTTGCCAATAAAACTTTTCACATTGATTAGAAAATTCAAATGAATAAAGCAAATTAAAATAACATTTGACCTAACTACATGGTCCAGTAAACACTATAAATTTGCAAAGCAAAACAAAGTGAAACTCATTTGTAACCATTTGATTCTGAAACAACTCTTCCTTTCAATATGCATATGGAGCCACTGAGGGTATTAGGAAGAGCTGGGTGTCATCAACATGCTTAAAGCACCTCAGCTCCCATCTCTTCACTAGCACTTGATCCAGGCAAGACAGTCAATTGCCTTGCCCAGTATTTGGATATGAATGGGGCATGGATAAGAATTAACGGACAGACTCAATATAGAGAAGATCATGGTGATGTTAGTTGGTTAGGGGAAACAAATGAAAGCTGGTGAAGATAATACCAACTTTTCTGGTCGGGGAGCATGTAAGCCATTGAATCACAAAGCTCCCAACAGCAGAATTCCAGTGCCTTTCTTCAGGAATAGGATTATTTTCCAAATCTAAAACAATCCAGTATGAAAGCCCCTCCCAGGGCCAAAAAGAGGGTGAGGCATAACTGTTACACTCTGAGGCCTAATAGGATGTGGGGACAAGACACTCTGCCATAGACTTGAGTAACCTAGACAAGACCATATAGACTAGCAATGCTTCCCCTGGCAATGAAGAGCCTGTGTGAGAACAAACAAAATCAGGAGCCTCCCAGGTTAAATAGAAGACACTACACAGCACATCTAGAAACCAAAGCTGGTGCAGAATTTGGCAACTCATTTGTTCAGGTCTCACCTGAAGAAGAGCTCTGTGTGAGCTCAAAAGCTTGTCTCTTTCACCAACAGAAGTTGGTCCAATAAAATATATTACCTCACCCACCTTGTGTCTCTAATACCCTGGGACCCACATGGCTACACTGCAAAAGTAAGTGGTAGAAAGTCAAGCCACTATCTCTGCATTAGGAGTGGTGCTTATTCAACTAAATGATTAAAATGGAGACAAACTATAGATATGACTAGCAAATGAACCACCTTTCCAATTATCTTTAACAAACATAAAAAATAGCAGTCAGAAAATGACTATTAGTACATAGGGATCACTGAAAGGCTGCTGTCTCCTTTGGAAAAATGTTAAGACAAACTTTATGACCAACAGATTACAAAACGCTTCATAGCATAAGCGTTCCAGACAAAATCAGAAATAATACCCAGGGATTAAAAATCTTGCTATTGAAATGTTTTACAAGGATTTTAAACTTACATTTAGGGGTTTGTTTTAATCCACTATTTTATGTCTTGGGTCTTACTGAAATTTATGTCCAAATAAGTTGCTCCCATGTACTCAGGACCATCCTAGCCTATAACACTGTAGCCAAAACGAAAGTCAGCATTCAATGGTTGAAAGGCAGCTTTCAGCCCTCGTGCCATTTGTTGCATACATAAAAAAACACAAATGAGGCGGTCTCAATTTGCAACAAGAAACCTGGGAAGTGTCTTTCAGAGACTAGAAGCTTCTCTGAATCTCCTGGTTAATAGCGTCAACAATAATTTCTTAAAACTCCCACACTCCACCTTGTCACTTGACGTGAGAAGTATTTTCTTCCACACAAGTATCCAGAATAGACACCCCAGAACCAGACCTATATCTTTATTGTGACATCTGCCATTCCTTTAAGTTAGTACTGGAAGATAAAGTAAGACATCTGAAAAATCAGAGTCTGAAGGAAAATTTTGTCTTCCTCTCTAGCATCCTAGAATGTAGTGAGGGTCTTGAAATATATTATCTTCACTATGAAGTCAAATAAAAACATTGGCATGGCAGATAGCAGAAGGCCTTTACACATTCTATGAAACAGAAGACATTAATCATTAAGTGTTTAAGCTCTCAGACAACTAGAAATCCTCTAAGGGAAACAATGCTTGAACAACTACTTTTCAGCTGTATACTGCACTTTGAAATTGCTTTGTTATGTTGGTAGTTTGTCTCATTCTATTTAGGAATAATCTTGTTAGCTAAATGATATTACAGTTCTTGGATCCAACTCTTGGATGAATTTTTCTCTCAAAAGAAAACAGTTTATTTAGCTAATACAACTATCATTGCCCTAAAACTCTGAAATAGAATAAAAATTGTACAGAAACATGAGCATGACGAAAAGAAGATGTCTGATTAAAAAGATCAGGAGAGATATATCAATTATAACAGTATTTTATGTTTAGAAGACATTGCATTAAACTCTCTTGATCAGTGCTTTTATCAAATCAGTGAGAGTGCTGCTTTAATTTTCAGTTAAAACTCTAAACCGGCAGTACATTTTTCAATAGTCTAAATTTAAAATAAATGGATCTTCAGTTATAACTTGTTACTGATTCGTGACATTTTTAAATGAATTTTCTTACATGTCCTAAAAATGCATAATTTCAGTGAGTTTTGTTTAAATTCACAAGCAAAAACCTTTAGTTAGCGTTAGTTAAGATTGCTGTGAATAATAAACTGAATCATAAAAAAAATGGGAAATACAAAATTAAGGATTAAAAAGTATTAAAAGGTTTCAAAGTCAAGGACTCTTAAGTTAGGATATGCCAGAATGAATGTTGCCCACGCAACCTTAATTCAACCCCCATTATGATACAGCCTTTAATTACATGCAGAAGTGACTATCTGAAAAGTTTGGTGTAAGTGACGGCATCACATAGGAACTCAGTGGCAGAGAGACAGATAGATTGCATCTCCATAGGGGCATTCAACTGCCTTAACCATAAGATTGATACTCCTTTCTCTCACTGCAACCCCCTGCCTCTTTCACTACAAATCTTCAAACTTCAGGTGAGCCAAGGTTCCTATAGACAACAGCTTACTTCACTACACAATGCTGAGTAGATCTGCCCTGTGCACTGAATGAACCGGGGTCCTTTTGAAGATGATAAACTACTACCCTTTGAAAAGAAACACCATAACTTATTCCAGTACAAATGGCTATTAGTGAAGATGATCAGGGACACCCCCATGTTCCGGGTGACCCTAAACCTCTGACTGCCAGAAGCTTGGACTGAATGACAAAATTGCCCTGTTGTGTTCATTCCTTCTGAAGCATCTGGCACCAGACACTGTCAGAGACAGAATACTGGGCTAGATGAACTATTGATCTGACCCAGTATGACTGCCCCCTTTTTTTATGTATATATCCACCTACTTCATCCATCACTAGAACTAGTTGAAATTTTTCTAACCTAACCTTTTTAAAAAATAAAATGTAGGGTTTTTTGTTTGTTTGTTTCAATACCACTTGTTTTCTATTATAGCTATCTTCAAACATCATCCTTCTGAGGTAAGATCTTGAATCTAGAGCTGGCTAGAAAATGAAATCCCTTTTCATGAAAAATTTATCATTTTTGAGGATGGGGGAAAAGTCATCCTGACCAAGGACAAAACTTTAAAAAATAATAATAATAATTAAAAAAAATTTCATGGAAAGAGTTTAAGAACAAATTCCATTTGTGGAAAACAGAACAAAAAAAGCGGGGGCGGGG